>NC_034438.1:16898938-16979021 GCF_002078875.1 Numida meleagris
GATAGGATAGGATAGGATAGGATAGGATAGGATAGGATAGGATAGGATAGGATAGGATAGGATAGGATAGGATAGGATAGGATAGGATAAATTAGGTTGGGATGGGATGGGATGGGATGGGATGGGATGGGATGGGATGGGATGTGGGGAGGGGAAAGTAGGATATTTAACACATGAAAGAAAGGGACTACACAAGGGTAAATATTTGCAATAACTGCATCCATCTTAAAAGTATATAACCGTGCAAAATACATTACTGCTAAACACTGAGGCCAGCAGGCGGAGGCATGCATGCACTAAGGCAGGACCACAAGCAGTGAGTTTAAAGTATAAAAACTGAAACATTAAGGATGACATCCCACACAAACTTACTGAGTTTTATTGGTAGCCATGAAGTGACCGCAATGAGCAGCAGCAGATGATCTTATCTTTAAAATCCCATGCATCTGTCCTCTGGGAATACTGCAAGGATGGAAGGAGGATTGTAACTAAAACTGAGGAGGAACAAAAGTGTAACGGGCAGAAAGATCAGAAATGGCTGTACTGTTCCTGAACCCATCACAACCACAGCCCAGCCAAAGCAGAGCAGTTGCCATATTAGTCCCCTGGCTCACTCTGCTTGCAAGAGTAAACTAGCCCAGAGCATCAGGTCACATCCTCCAGCCTGTGTGAGGAGCAGGAAGACTCTCCCTCCAGCCACCCTCATAAGTTAACTTGCACCTGCCCTTAAATTCAGTTCTGCTTGTTCACTAATGGATAATAGAGGAGCGTGTAGACCCATCCACACATGAACATAGGCATTTATGCCTGATAGTAAACAAAAGATGGTAAAACCCTTTTATGTAAATAAATTTAGGAGACAGTCCTCATGTGAAACACCAAATAAGATCTGAAAGGGCAGCGTTACACGTTTGGGTTTCTCATGGGGAAAATGTCCTAGGGAGATGATAAAGAAAAAATTACACACAGATGTGGTGAGGAAAAGGAATTGTAAAAGAAATCAGCACGCTCCCCTAGCAACAAGCCAATATTATTTGGAATAAAATGGAAACTCTATTCTGTGCTTGGAGGTAGAAGCCAAAGTAAATTATTACAATGGATCAAAATATACATGTAATGGAAGAAAACAATATGAGCAGATAGAGATCTGGCTTATACACAAGTGTCATGGAGGAAATAATGATCTTCTAACACTGTCCTCTGACCAAGTGGTGAAATACATCCAGTGCTTGCTCCCTCTGGTTTTAATGTTTCTTTGTTGTTTTACCTGTTGAATCCATTAAGCTTTTCGTTCCAATGAACAGCTTGAGCATGTAAAGCCCTCCCTTGAAAATTGCTGCAATGGGAATTAATGAAGCTTCCCCAACTATCAACAGCAGAAAATTTGACACTATTATTTAACTTGCAGAATAAATACACTTTAAAAGTGGAAGATTTTCTGGATCAGATCATATCCGTGCTAAAAAATTTTCAAATTTACAGTATAAATTAGTGCCAATTTACATCATAATTACATCACCATATATAATATTTGGTATGTTATGTATGGCATCACTATACATAATATTTCCTGCTGGAAGAAGGAAAGGTTTCAGTCCTTTGGTTCAACTCTTTACAGAGCACCGAGTAACCAATGCTTCAGCATCAGTGAGCTGTGAACTGTGGTTCCGGTTGAATACTTCGGAGTACAATTTTTCTACTTTGTTTGCAAAGAATACATTTCTGAAGCAAAAGCAATTTGCATGGGAGCCTCAAGTTTGTATTTATGCCCCTTGAAAAGTTTGACCCATCTGTTAAAGATCACCATGAAATGACACACCTGGTGATACATGGATGTGGCTGATGCACAGGAGCAATCTAACCATAAGGCCAATACTCCAAGGCTTAGCTCATTTTATTCTTTAGGCAGTGTCAGTCACTTCAGCTCTAACTTAAGCACTTTGAATACTGTAGTCATCCAGTCTTTCAGTTGTTGGGTTAAACAGGAAGCCCTATACCTCCTTAACCACTGGAAAATGTTTAACACGTGATCCTTGTTGCTGATTTCCAAAAGGCAGTCCCTAAACTAAAAATATGTTCCTGTGCATTCCTGAATGATCCAACCTTTTCCTAGGCTTCCTTTACTAAAAGCAATAAGCACAATGCAGTACGACAAGCAAAGATTCAAAGGGAAACACCAAAAGGAAGCTGAGCTGCAAAGTCCAGAATAAAAAGCCAGAAATAGGAAGTAAAAGATAAGAATCAGGAAAGTGAGATAGCAGCAAGGACTCCCTTTTGTGTGACTTCTTTTCTTGTATCTTTTCAATGTATTACTAATTACTCTTTGTTTCGACTGTAGCATGGCAACCCAGCTTCACTTTAGTAAAAATAGATGCTTTGGGACATTTCCTACTTGCTGCAGACATGAGGTATTTACATCCTTTCTCCAGGCAGACCAGGTGCCATGCAGAGAACAGGGCAGTCTGGGCAGCTACGCGCAGACCTGAGTAGCCATGACTGGACACGTTGGCCTCATCTGCAGAGAGCCTCAGCTACAGCAGCTTCAAAGAATAGTAGAAACTTATTTGCGTACAAATCCACACAGAAATAAGTGGCATGCCTAGGCTGAAGCTGAACGCCAAAGTGGATGTGGAAGCAATGTAGCTGCACCTTTTGGCTTTCCCTCAATTTCCTTCAATTGACGAAGCAATTCAAATAATTTCACTCTGCTTGAAGTGTGTGTTTAAGAGACAAGGAACATCACAGAGTGGTGGAATCAGTCTACTACATGGTAACAGTGGTCAGTGTTACACAAGGCAGACAAGTCTAGATTTGTCACTTGCAATAAATAGGCAGTTTAGAAATTGGAAAACTTAATGAAAAATAGGTTAGGATTCTCTTACACTGAAATCTTTATTTACATCTTTAAAATCATCTGTGTTTCCAGAGGAAGAAAGGCTTCTCAGTACCAAGATCTACATTAGAGTTTCTTGAAAGTATGAGGAAGTTACATACCTTCTCCCTACTTCAGAAAGTCTGCCTTTCTGAATACAGTACTAAATTTGACTGATCCTTCATAGCCCAAACCAATGCTCTGCCTTCACCACCCCACCACCCAATCAGTAGTTTTGTCAGCAGCTGTTTCTCTTGTGAGATTTCTACTAGTAATTTAAATCACTCTGATCAAGCCATGTGTACATCTAGGAAAAAGGTTTTCTACATAGAAAAACTTCTCCACTATTTTCAGTTACTGAGTTCCAAGAATCTGAGGAAAAATCTTGGGAATGATCTTCAAACGTTCAGCATCTTCGTACAAAAAATAAAACAGTATGTGAATGATCATTCTTTGCATGTTTTACATGGGTGCCCAGGTGCATATATTCTACCAATATGGTCTGTAGTTTAAAACCTGAGGTAATGTGAGAGAGATTTTCTGTTCGAGATTTTCTGTTTTTCTCTATTTGACATAAGTAACTGATCTAGGAATATGATTGCTCTATTGCCACAAAGGAGCTTACTGAAAAGTGAGAATAAAACACACAAGATTGGAACAAGCATTTTCATTAAATTTGTTGTGAGATACAGGATAAGACAATGGTCAATAAAATGGCAAATATTGTGTTTCTTATCCTTTCCCCACTACATGTGAATGGTAAATGTATTCTGACTTACCAGTTTCTGACAAAGAAGCCAAATTCCTGGGTAACAAATGTTTGCTCTTGGCACATGTGCAGAATCTCAGTGTACCACTTGGTTTTCAAATCCCAGGTATTAATTCAAAAGCAAAAATGTTAGGATTGGTGGGGTGTATCTGTTTGCTTGTGGCCCTAGCTGATTTTGATCATTAAAAAAAAAAAAAGGAAAATGTGAAATCCCTATAGATAATTATGGGAATAAAATCACTCATTATAAATCAGTGTGATTTCTCCTTTTCTGTACTAAAGTACACTTTTGAAAATGTTGTTGCAATTAAAGCAGTACAGTTATCTTACAACATTCCTGCAAAAGACTTAGCTGCTCTTTATATGCAGTTGAGAATTGACTAAGTAGCTGTTTCCTGTAATGAATGAGAAAGCTATTAAAAGCTCAGCTCGTGTTGTACTCCTTGGGATGATAACAAGAAGGTCTGTAGTCATATGTGTAAGATGTCATTATTTGTGTGAGTTTGGGATAGATGTCCTTAAGAGATAATATTTATATGTATTCTTTGCAGTATTGACAGGGTAATAAGCTTTCCACCAGCAGAGAAAAAAAACAATCTGAACTAATTCATTTGGAAACACAAAATGATCAAATTTGTTTCAACTGTTATTTTTCTTTAGCAAGAAATCACTCTTCTTTTTCATAAGAACCCATCTTTGAAGCATAAATAATTTCCAGAATAATTAGGTGATCTCAGGAAGGCCTTAAGAGGACTTCAGCATCTCTTAGCTGATAAAACTTTAGGGAAGGGCCAACCAAAGTCTAACAGCAGTGGGAGCTATTACAGAATTTTCCACATTGTTGCGTGCCTTTTCTTTCCTTCGGATGAGTGGCAGTTTTTATCCCTACGTCTCTGTCTCAACACGTTTCCATCTCACTTTTAGCCCTCATTAACCGGCTTTTCTTCATTGCTGACATTTTCTTCTTTTTATTTAAATGTCTTCTAAACACTTTTATTTTTCACTAGTCTACTTTTGCCACACAAATAAATAATTTCCTAAAAATAAGAGTGGAACAAGAATGTAAGTATTCATCCTATCTTTCTTGTGCTCACAGTATTCACACTCTGTCCATCTTGTTTAGCCATCCTGAAGCCTCTGATGCATTATGTCAACCAGTTCAGAGCCTCCTTCTTCAAGGAGGAGAATTTTGACAGTTGGTCTTCAGGCACTTTCATGTTGCATACAATTGATGCCTACTTCAGTGAACAGATTTGGACACAATTTCTGTCAATATCTTGGCCTCCATGAAAAGGGACCCTACCAAGGTCTTGCAGAACAGTGTAGGATCTAGCACCAAGCAGGTCAGTAGATCCATTTGTTTCCCCAAGGAGTTAATAGGATTTTCATGTATGTGTATGTTTCCTACATCCTCTGCCCCATAAATCACATGGCAGAATTCTCATGTATTTGAATACATTTCCACTTCTTTTTCCTGGGGTGCACACATTATACTGTGCTCACCCCAAAGTGGGTGCCAGACTACTTGTTGAAAGTTTCCACAGGAAGGTTCCTGAAGTCAGAGAATGACAGCACTACTGAATGCAACTACCAAACTAAATCCACGTCCGGTATAAAGGGTTTTTTGGTGTGTTTTTAACACAAAGTAAGGAAAGGAATGATTGCGTACAAGCTCTAATTAGAAAGCAATGAGAAGTAACATCTGCACATTGCCTGTGATAAATTTGTGTTTCATTAAACAATACTGACAGAAAGCTTAGAATTATAAACCGCAAACCGAAAAATAGCCTCATCTCTTCCAAGTCTATTTTAGTTCAGATCTCATTACTTTCTGCTTTCCTAATATATTGCAACAAGAAAAAATGCTCTTATCACTGCGCAGTGTTACAAGTGCAGAACACAACCTGGTGTTCTTTTTCAGACAAACTCGCCTTCTGCTTCACCTCGGATAGGCTTCCATTTGTAAACGTACGCCTAGCTAAAATCTGTTAAGCTAGTGCATAAGGTATGGATTGACCTAAAAATGGCCTTTTTTATACACAATTATTTATATTTTGAATCCAAAGGTGCAAATCTCCTTGAAATGAATTATTTCATGTACAAAAAAAACTAGTATTGGCCTATTTTAATTAATATTCAACAACAGGTAAAAGATGTGATAATGGATCTAAGCAACTTCAGATGAGGCTTCTCAGAAATTTGGTAATGTATACTGAGATATAAGTATCATTTATAACTAAAATCATAATCATAATCATAAAAATCATTTATAACTCATCATCATACTTGAGAGGATGCAATAAAACATGGCGAGTTTATTGCTTTTCTCATTTTATTCATAGATCAGTTTTAATAATTTGGTCAGAAACTAGGTTTTAAATTCTAGTCATACAATCAAAAGCCCACGAGCTTAATCCTTTAAGAAAAATGCCTAGGAAAAAAGGATTAAACTATTCAAAGTTGAGTCTAATTTCCCAAATGATGAATCAAAGAGGGGGCTGAGGGGAAGGCCAGCTACAGATGGCTGTTTACCACAGGAAGCAGCCCCAAAGCTGTGGCCCAGGACATATTCCTTGATGTGGCTCCCATGAAGGTAGGTTGACCAGAATTGGACAGCAGGACCTTCAGTTCTGACTTCAGTGGCTTAATCTGTTTTATAAAATGAGAAATGTTTGTTCATTTCATAAAACAACAGTAGAAAAGAATTAAATCCATTCTCTACAACCAACATTGAGGAAAAGTATTTTTTTTGTTGTTTATTGCCTAAGATATATGCCTGAATCAAGGACTCATACTTGACTGTGCTCACTGAAACCCACTCACTGCCGCCGGTAGTGTCAGGCTAGGCAGGTGAATAATTGTGCGCTGTGTGGCCATGTGTTACCCAGAATTCTGCTAAGATCAGAACAGGACCAGGACAGGAGCAGGGCTGCAGTTCTTCATACGAGGTGCACATACCCCAGAGTTTAACTGGTGAAAGCCACATCACCGTCAGCATGATGGCAATTTCATTGTCGTTTGAAGGTGCTAGGTGTTTTGTATGCAAGCTAGTCATCCTTCCTTTTAATCACCCGCTTTTATCCAGTACAAAGATAAAATGTTGGCAATGACAGTTTGAGATGTGAGTGGTCCAAGAAACCTAAAAATTACATCTTCTCCCCTACATGATTTCAACATTACCAATGGAACAACCATTTGTCATTTACTCATTTAAATGAAAATAGTTAACTAACTGCTCGTGACTTGTCATTTTTGATGACAGGAGTGATTAAAGTAACTTCTTTTTTTTTTCATTTGCTGATCTCAGTTTTAATTATTATTTATCTTGGTTTTTTATGTGGCTGTGAAGAGGCTTCATATTTTATTGAGATAAAGGCTTTGTAAGAATGTGTTAATAGGGCAAGGCTTCTTAGTTTTTACAACCAAATGTACGTACAAGTGAGACTTGTGAAACTCAACAATTTGTGCATTGAATCTAATCTGTTCATTTGGAAGTTGCTAAGATCTACTAGCTCCTGTTCTAATTTTTATTAAAATTAGGGTGTTATTGCTCATATTTCTCTTGTAGTTTACTCTTTGTCATGACAACGATGCGGATCTTACTAGGGATTTTAGATTCAAGTACGTTTTTTAAATTGGTGGCAGACTTGCAATGCATGTTTCACAGCTGATTTCAATGGTTTTGAACAACCTGTGCCATACTGAATTGAATTCCAGATACATTTAACCTACTTGCATTTTTCTATATAGTAATTATTGAGGGCTGCTCTGAAAGTAATGCCTCCTATTTTATGATGTTGGCCCATAACATTGGAGGCTGATGTCAGTGGTACGGCAGTAGAGGCTGAACCTTCCCACCAACATCCCATTCCGTTTTGCTGCTATGTGACAGATGGCAGCAGAGGGGCAGTCTGACAAACTGACGTCTGACATGGGAGTGTGTATGAAGCAAAGGCGTGTCACTGAATTCCTCCATGTTGAAAAAATGGCACTCACTGACATTCATCGACACTCGCTGAACATTTATGGAGACCAAACAGTGGATGTGAGCACAGTGAGGCAGTGGGTGGTGTGTTTCAGCAGTGATTAAAAACATGTGAAAGACAAGCCACATTCCAAATGGCCATGTAGATTTTTACTAACATGGCATGCAGGCTCTCGTTCATCACTGGTGAAAGTGCATAGCTGATGCTGATAATGATGCTGAAAAACAGTGTTTTGTAACTGAGAAACTCCTCTATCAAGTAGTGTTGTTGTGCTCTTTGAATCTGTTCTATTTTCCATGGAAGTAAATAGAAGGCATTACCTTCAGAGCAACATACATACATATTATTAATAAATCCAAACAGAACTTTTTCAAATGACTGTAGGAGGTATATGAGCCAGCTGCCAAATCTTCAATGACATGAGGATGAATTTTGGAAACTATGACACTGTGTTAAAAGATACCATAGGCATATTAACACCTCTTGCTATAACTTGCCAGCCTATGTAAACTGCCATATTCAGACTTTGAAAGACTCCTCTTTAATTCTTTTTGGTAAATATCCAAGAAAGTTATGTTGAAAATCTGATGTCCTTGTTTATTTCAATCTTGTTCTCTAAATGTTTCTTCCTGATGCCAGACTGAGTTGCCCAGAAGGAAAGTTACTTACACAGCTTGCTGACAGGCATGTGTTTCTGTAGCCAGAAGATAAAACAAAGACGATGACAAGGAGCTGCAAAGGCAAACCATGCTCCAAACACATATATTTTCAGGAAGCAACATTTGTTGACAATAGATAATCCCACCTCCTGTTCTGACAATTAGAAGTTTTTTTAATTGGACATAGAGTGCATTATATGTACAGTCAAAACAAGTACAAAACATCAGTCGCTGCTACCCTGTACAAAGGCGAGGTGGCAGAAGCGGCTAACGATTTAATATAATCAGCATCTGCATCCTTGTGCAACATGTGAACATGAATTGTCAGCCCCCTCTATTGGATAGAGAGGAGTTATTCATATGTCAGCAACATTTTGAGAGAGGGAGGTGATTGTCCTCCTCTACTCGGCTCTTGTGAGGCCCCATCTGCAGTACTGCATCCAGGCCTGGGGGCCCCAGCACAAGAAAGACACAGAGCTCTTGGAACAAGTTCAGAGGAGGGCAACTGAGATGATTAGAGGGCTGGAGCACCTCTCCTATGAGGAAAGGTTGAGGGAACTGGGCTTGTTTAGTTTGGAGAAGAGAAGGCTCCAAGGAGACCTCATTGTGGCCTTCCAGTAAGAAGGGAGTGTATAAACAGGAGGGGGAACGATTGTTCACAAGGGTGGATAGCGATAGGACAAGGGGGAATGGTTTTAAGTTGAGACAGGGGAGATGTAGGTTGGCTATTAGGAGGAAGTTTTTTCACACAGAGGGTGGTGACACACTGGAAGGGGTTGCTCAGGGGGGTTGTGGATGCCCCATCCCTGGAGGTGTTCAAGGCCAGGCTGGACGTGGCTCTGAGCAGCCTGGTCTAGTGGTTGGCAACCCTACCCACGACAGGGGGGTTGAAACTAGATGATTTTTGAGTTCCTTTCCAACCCAAGCCATTCTATGATTCTATGATGCTATGATTCTATGATTTGCTCCATCGCATTGCCAGACATATTATGTCAGTTCCATACGTCATGTCAGGGCATGGCCTGGTCAGCCTTCAAGGATGTTCCTTGTGCCTGCGTAACAGGCCATGAGCATCAGGCTGCTCAGCATGTATTCTTTATGAAATACCCTTAACTAGAAGACCTCGGTAAAAACAGAAGTAGCTGCAAACATAAAAACAAAAGCAACCTAAGCAACAACAAATAAACTCAGACAAAGTAAACTCAGCAGAGAGCAATCTGCAAAGTGCAAATGTAGATGGAGTCCAGCCCTGGCCTAGGGCAGAAGGATTCCTGGGACAAGACTCTATTAATCTACTCAGAAATTTCCAATAAAAATTTAAAAAAAACTTATTATGAGGCAGCTTATCCAAGGAACCAGTATTTGTAAACTTGAGAGTAATATGAAAGGGAACATCTCACAAAAACCTAGAGGTTAGTGTTGGACTGTGACAGGGTAAAAAAGACAAGAAGAGACTTCTTCTGAAGAAAAATGAAACTGCAAATATTGTGCTGGAAACAATAAACGTACAGTAAACTCCACCGCTAGCTGCTGAAGATGAGCTCCTCCCAGTTTCTTAAGAATGTGAGCTCAGTTTTGTCAGGCTTCATGTGTTTTTTTTTATTACAGAACTGTGATATATCTGGAGCTACTTTCTGTGGCTTTCCTGTTTTCAGAGTATTTCTGAGAACCAGCTAGCAGTGGTTTCAGCAGTGACTCTAGTGGTCAACTTGTATAGTCAAAATTAATCCATGTTTCCTAGACATGTACCTATTCTTTGTTGCAGAACTGTGTGTGCTTCCACTGTGCACTTCCACTGTGTGCTTCCACTATTGCTAATAAAATGCAGAATTACAGAGCATTTTGCATCCCCACTTCAAAAATCCTGCCACACTACCTGGCACAGACAGCACATGGCCCAGAGGGGCTGGTGGGCAAGTACTCAGACATGAGAATCTGAATCACTATTGCAGGAAAGATGTTTATCACCTTGGTTTTTTCTTGGGTGGGTTGACTGCCCACAAAATTTTCGCATTATTACGTTTGCTTTTGAGAACCAGGTTGTTGGATGTTTGTGAACATACTGTTTTGTGGTGTGGGATGCTTGTACTACTGGAGGTGAACATTTGTCTTTGTGCCTGTTACACAGAAAGACAAGGCACTGACCCATCCACCTGCATGGAACCAAGAGCATGCAGGCCATTTCTTGGTCTTAAAAAAGCAATCTGCTTTTCAAAAGCAAGACAAGGTCTGATATTACACATGTGGCCACATGTGAGTATGAGTGCATATAAAACCCATGTGTACATGTGTGTGTATGTACTGCTAGACTCTAATCCTCATATAGCAACATACAGACAATTCATGCAAGTACCAGCCAGGGCATGGGCGTCCAACATTTTGACTTGCCTGGGTTGTGTAGAGTGAAGAGGAATTGTCTTGGGTCACATATAAAATATGTAAGATAGTTAATGTATTTAAGTAACAAAACTTTTACTTTTTTATTATAAGATTAAAAAAGAGATTAGCAAAAACATAAAGCTAGTGGGATATTTAAACCTTTTTTTTTTTTTTGAAACTAGCATATCAGACCAGTTCTATGGCAATTGTTGCAATTCTTAGTGAGCTCTCGAGATGTTTGTCAGAGAATTTGATGAAATTTTACTGCTCCTGAACTTCATCCTTGAAAACAGTTGTTCACAAATGTACGTACTGCCAAAAAGTGATGACATGAATAAGGCGTGGTTGTGAAGTGAGGGTTATTTTTCTCTGGTAAGAGAGGCCTTATGAATTCTGGTAAAGAGATGTGATCAAAGATCATGATTTTTTAGTTGGATGTCTGATTGTATCTCCATACATTCCACTTAAAAATTTATTTATGTTGACTGAAAATGAAGTTGGAACTATAACAAATATAGATTTTTTTTCAGCAATTCCTTTATCAAAATGGAAAGCAAGGCTGCATATTTTTTGTTGTTCACAGTACCATGTATAGTCAGTGTACCTAAATGCTTAACAGTATTTGGCATAATGTGAGTTGCACTGCACTGCACCCTGTCCATGCCCTGGTTTCAGCCCAGACAGTGCCAATCACACACTGACGTTTGGTTGTTGTGAGCAATGAGTCCAGGCCACTCAGCAGGGAAGAGCTGCCACTATGATGGAGTGGGGCAAGGGATGGCTGCAGGACAGGCTTGGCTGGGCCGCATGCCACATGCAGGCCACGGGTAGGATGTGTCTGAACTAGGGAGTCTTGTTCTGAAAACAGGCAGTAATCTCCAAACTGTAGCCATCAAAATGTACTGAAGACTTCAGTACAATATACTTTACAGGGCAGAAATCTGTCTGACTTGTTATATTGACTCACTCTGTGCACACTATTCACAGCCACTTAAGAGTTATCATTTCCCTCCACCGGAGCTTAGTACAGCTTTGCCACATATGATTAGTTTAATGACTTAACTAGCAAGTATAGGGTAACCAAAATTCTAGCCAGAAATGACTGAGTTTGTCCAGTTTCTGGCTGATCAGGGTTCTAGCATTTGTGGGACGGTGTGGTTGAGCTGGCTGTGGCTTGCCATGAGCTCTATGTTGGGGGCAGCTGAAGACAGCAGGGAGTTTGTTGGTCGCTATGCATATCAGAGATGTCTCTCTGAGATGGGCTGATGCCAGGCAAGGACATAGGCACAAGTGAGAGCCTGGCTACTTATGTCCCATGGCTGTTGGCATGGGCCCCATCATGGGGCAGGCTCCTGGGGCAGTTAGATCTAGTAGTGCCCTGGAGGCCTGGCAGTAATGCCCTTCCACCTGCTACATCACTTATAAAGGAGGAAGTGATGCTCTAAATGAAGTAAAGACACTACAGAGGATTGCATACAAATTGGCTCAACCGAAATTAACTGCTAGATTGTGGCTTGCACACTGCATCACTTCTGTGAATGTATGATGTGACCCTGAGCAGCCTGCTTGGATCAGATGGCCTCCAGAGGTGCCTTCCAACCTCAGCTGTTCTGGGATTACTGCCCACCAGTAACCGAGATACAGCTAGTGTGAGGAAAATCTTTGTCTCTGGGAGATGAAACACCAATATTACTGCAGTGTGGGGTGTGAAGGGTCTCTTGTAAGGAGAGAAAGTAAGACATCCTTGCTGTCATTTAACTTAAAAAGGTAAGAGACTAATTTCTATTTGCAGCATCCTTTGAGACCTCCCAGGTGAGAGTTGCACTGTTACAGTGCTCCGTCACCCTCACTGTGAAGTTCTTATGCATGTTTGTGCAGGACTTCCTATGTTTCCATTTGTGGCCATTTCCCCTTGTCCATGCCCTTCAGTGAGAATAGGATGAAGCCTCCATAAACCATATAGGCAAGTTTCATTACACCAGGACAGATCACCAACACAGATTTGAAAGGTCTCTTTGTTCCTTTATCTACATACTACTCACGAGGTATCTTTCCTTGGCTCAGCTCCGTGATGCAGCTGCTGATCAATAACCAAGGCCAGTACACTGATGTGCTGGAGTTATTCATATGGCTGAAAGACCCCAAAATTCACAGTATACAATACATATTAATACGATAACAAAAGAACTGCAAAAGCCCTGTAGATTGCCACTTCCAAATGACTGGTAAGAAAGAAACTCAAGAACGTTCAGAAGACAATGGGAATAGCAAGCTAACCACAAGCTTATTCAGAAACACAGAAGGTACATCTGCTGTTAGAAGTCTGTTGAAATCCACCACAAAATCCCTGTTTGTTTAGATGTTAGACAGACATGGCATTAAGGAAGTATAATTATAGCCATTATAATGAACAGTTACACATTTTTCAACAGGCTATTCAGTGAAAGAGCGATACCATGAACCAAGGTGTGAGAAAAGATGGTACTGTTGATTTAATCATGGAAAAAAAACAGGAAAATAACATAGAAAAAACAGACTCTTTTTTTCATCCTATCTATGGAAGACTAATTGAAAAAAATGTTTGTTGGCTTAATATTTTTATTCTGAAAATTAACATAGTTAAAGAAATATTTAGTAACAGTTAAGGTATTTGGTTTTGAAAAATGTAAAAATGAAATACTTGAACATTTAAAGCTTTTTTTCTAATTTTTCTCATTCAGCAGACATCTCATTCACTGTCAGTCTAAAACTGGATTTTTCTGTGAAAACACATTCAAAAATGCTGCCTCATCACAACCACAATGAGAAAGGTGACTAGTGCTTTCCAGTCACACTAGAAATCAGGATGAAATCCAATACAAATCACATTCCCTAAGAAGCAGTTTGCTACTAAAGATGAGTAAATATTATCTGTACAAAAGGAAATATTTTTAACTTTTTAATTCAAAAAGCTGTGGTATTATTTGTAAAGTTGGCACTCCAAGGAGCACCTAGTTCTGAAGCACGGTGCAGCATTTATTAAGGCTCTCTTGCCTGTCTCATGCCTCTCCGTTACGAGAAACAGTTTTTTTAATCCAGTTAATATATTTTTCAGTCAGTCGTGTATAAACTCCAGGCCTGTCTCCTATTCCACATTTTTCTCCGAAAGAAACAATCCCACTGAATTTTCTGCCACAGATGAGCGGCCCACCTGAGTCTCCCTAAAACAAAACCGAAAGAGTTATCAGTGTGGTTGTCTCTCTGCAGAAAAACACACAGCACCATGTGAAGCACATAAGCATGTTTGGGAGTGTTGTTTCTGACCTGTGCTAACCTATGAAAAGCATCAGCTGGCATACGTCTCTTTGTGGGAGCTGGGTGAGGGATGCTTGTAAATCCTGAGGGAGCCTTGGACGTAAGTGTGATAGGCCAGCACAGTGCTATCATAGTTCTGTTTCAGAAAGTGTTGGGTTATTTTTTAATTGCTAATATCAATTCAGTCACACTTCTGTAGCAACCAGCCCTTCTGAATTAGGCATAGAAAACATCAAAAGTAAAATACAAACAAAACTTCTGAATGTACAGTTAATTTTGTATTATTCAGATATGGAAGCCTGGAAAGGATAATTCAGACTCTGGAAGTTCTTCTTTCTCTCCCTTAGTTACAAACGAAACCTAAGGAGAGCAGCTTAGCTGAAGACATATGCCTGAAGTGAGTTGAGGTGATTCCCCAACACTATTGTTTGTAGTGAGAACTGTAGTTAAAAGCACATCCCCTTGTCTTTTTAACTGCTTCTTACCTGGCAAGCATCTCTCTTTGAAAACCTCATTTTCCCTCCAGCACACAACATGTTCCTGGTTATATTCACGGGCTTTTGTTTTTTATTGTATTTTCTCTCACAGACTTTTCTATCAACAATTTCAACAGTTGCCTCCCGAAGACATTTTGACAGCTTTCCTGAAGATGTTCTTCCCCAGCCAGTCACGCTGCACTTTGTGCCAGGCTTGATATCTTCACCAGTGTCAGGAAGGGGGAAAAGCTGCACATACTTATTCAGATTTGCCATACGATCCAGCTGGAAAAAAAATAAAAATCTTTCTCATGCAGAAAGGATGGGAAGTCTAATCTTCAACTGGCTATATAGCCTCTTTTTACCACTACTTTCTTTTCTAAAAAAACACTTTTCAGTATTTAGGAACTGATTCTGAACTTAATCACACTTCTTAAATCCAGAAGTACTTTCCTAATGGTTGTATATTTAATCTGAGAGTGTAAGGGCTTAAATCATCCAAACTACGTGCATTTTGTTGGCCTATATCTGATGGATTCATCCTTCAGCAGAGGTCAGTTTTAGCCTGTAAATGAAAATGTAGCAAAACAATAACACATGTACTCAGTGCATTTATTAAAGACTTGCTGTTACTGAACTGGGCTTACTTTCTATTTTTCACATGATCACTGCACCAGAAATTAATTTCACAGATGCTTACATGTTTTGCTTAATGGTTGTCAGTTATGTGATTCTGGCTTTATACTTTTTTTAAAAGGTACTGTAATGAACTATGTGTTTAACTAAAAAATCCCTATGGATTATTAACTCCATTGCTGTTGGGGATTTCTGAGGATAGAAGGTTTATCCCAAATCACTAAGCACTCCACCGGAGCAGAACTGTAGTGATGCGAGGTGAGCCCTGCTTCTAACATTGTTCCTGTTGCTGTCTCACAGTCAGACAATGGGTTTTAAGGTATCTTTGTCATTCTGGAACAGAGTTGTAATCTTCAGCTCTAGAAATAATACTTCCTAGTTATCCATTTCAGTATAGTGTCCATTCTCATCAAATAACCTGATGTTCCTGATAAATAGAAACATAATATTAAAGCACAACTTGTATAAAAATCCATCCGTGATTTCTTAGGCATTGTACAAAAAGCCATGAAGTTTCTAAAGATATAGAGAAAATGATGTTCAACTCTCATCTTTCTTGAGGGCTTTGGATTGGCACTGAAACTGCTGTACAGGGAGTCAGTCCTCCAGAGCCAGTTCTCCAGACCATCTGCAGATTTTCTGCACAGATGCATGCCTCCCCCTGTTCAAAACACCCATGCCCACCCCATGTGACCAGGCTGAGCCAGGAGCTGGTATGCAGGAAATTTGTACATCTCTGCCTCATAGGGGCATCCAGGATGATGACCACACTCAAGGATATCTTTCCATTCCACAGTATCCCAAGCCTTCTTCATTGTGTGACCAGTCTGTGTTCCTAGAGCTGAACTATTCCAGGTTTTTATTACCCATAATTCTGCTTCATGTGGTCACCCTAAATAATTAAGAATAGGCTTCATGACCATTTTTTAACCTGTTTTGGGCTTTCAGAAGTGTTGTAGCAGTGAGTGGTTAAATGTAGTTTTACAACAGACTGGGCTTAAAATGTCATCCCTGCTCAATGTGCCAGAGATCTTGTAACTTTATCTAGATCTGTACAACCAAAAGCAGAGTTTTCAGTGATGCTGTTAAGCTACCAAAACAATGTACATTTCAATATCATAGTGTAGCCAAAACAGCCATTAACAATATTTCTTTTGTAATAACACAGTTGTGATTAACAATACCTTGAGGAGCATTATATCATTTTCCTTTGAAGATCTGTTATACTGGGGATGAGAAAAGAAGCGCATAATCTTAAATCTCTGTTGTTCTTTTTCAGCTTTGGATGCCTGATGGGCTCCAAGAACCACCCTAGTATCCGATTCTTCCAACCTGTAACTTAAGAAAGTGCAGGAACAGGTCATTGCTAGAAGGTCATTGCTAGGTCATTGCTAGCAACATCTCTCAAGATAAGCAGAAATTGTGTAACCCAAAATTAACAATTTCATTTTACAACTTGATTAAAAATAGAAAGGATATAGTTCATTATGACATTTTAACATGAGCTTGTGTTTTCCTCTACAAAGTAACATTTCTTTACTGTAAATGTTATTTGGTAAAATAACTGTATGATAACTGACTTTCAGAAAATTCCACAGTTTGAAGTTAATGTTACCAAAAAGCCTACTGCCTTTTTAGGGAGCATCACTTGCACAAGGATTGGCGACACTGATGCCTTTCAAATACCTTTTCATGGATATCTGTGGATATATGATCTAATCCTGCAAAGGACAGAAAAATGTCTGGCTGATAGCATGCAGATTGTCTTAATGACATCAGTGAGATGTCAATATACACATCAATACTCAGTACCCATGCTGAACATTATGCACAGAGATGAGTGTCCTTATAAAGTGAACTTTGTTAATATCAACAATAAAGTTGTCCTTAACTTCACTAAATACAGGATTCAGTCCATCAACTAAGAGTGAATGTCGCCTAGCTCAAGACACCCCTGCAGTGAATATTATAGATTGCCAAAACCCAGAGAGACCTTCATGTCCATTAAAAAATGGACATTTTGCTAATAGACAGCAAAAGTTAAGCAGCTCATAAATCTCCTCTCCCCCAAGCTCTCTGAATATCATAAGAAACATTTATTCAAATATGTCTTTCTTGTTTTTGCCCTTCTCAACTTAATGCAACCCAGTAAGAAGACACTGTCAGAAGACATACTGCTGGTTTCCTGTGCTTCATCTTCAGAATACAAACTCACAAGACACAGGAAAAATAATCTGAGATAGAATTAAGACTTTGTCAATACAAAAAGAGCTATTTTCTTCATTCCAGTTGTATGCCTCATTGCAAGATACAATTTATTTATTTCTATGTGAATTTTTGCTTGTGGAAATAGATGCACAGACCATGCTGGAACCTGAAAAAAAATTATTTTTTATCTATAAAGCAGGCTTACACAGTGGAAATTATACCAGAGCCTCAAAACTCCCTTAATGGCACTCTTTCAAGTACATCCCGCCGAAGTGTAACTTGTTGCAGTGGTGGAAGTACCGCAAGACTTGCAGAAAGACCACGCAATCTTCAGCAGTATATATAGACAAATCACAGACAAATCATAGAATGGCTTGTGCTGGAAGAAACGTCAAAGATCATCTAGTCCCAACCCCTTGTCATGGGCAGGGTTGCCAACCATTAGATCAAGCACCGGCTTAGGCTGCCCAGGGCCCCATCCAACCCAGCCTTGAACACCTCCAGGGATGGGACACCCATAGCTTCTCTAGGCAGCCTGTGCCAGTGCCTCACCGCCCTCTTTGCAAAAAACTTCCTCCTGATACCTAATCTAAATCTCCCCTCCTTTAGTTTTAAACCATTCCCCCTTATCCTATCGCTATCTACTCATGTAAAAAGTTGATTTCCCTCCTGTTTATAATCTCCCTTTAAATACTGAAAGGCCTCCATGAGATCCTTCCGCACTCAGGAAAAAAAATAAAAGTAAAAATAGCCAGTGTTACCTCACCTAGGTATTTTGCAGGCTGCAAATAAACTGTTGCTGTACTCATTCTATTTTGTCTAAGACAAAAATGGTTTCAGAAGTAAATAAGTGTATACTAGATTGGAAATCTTACATGTGCTGCTACTGCATCTCCTAGAACAGTCTAGAGATGTGAATGGGTGATTTTTCTGTGGGCACTATTGTACAGTTCTGGAAGAGACCAAACAGATGCTGTTTCAGTTCCACACAGTTACACAGATTCAAAGTTGGTTCAAAATAATGTTTTTGTTAGAAAACCAAACCAGTGATTAGATCCACCCAGTCAGCAGACCGGAGACAACCAGTGCCCTTTCCACTGATTAGCTCCTACATATAAATTTTTACAACTGTAACTGACTGAATATCTTGAACCCTGAAGAGTCAAAGACTCTGACAAAAGAGTATCACTTAGTTCTAAAGATGAAGGTTGGGATTTTGTTTTGAAAATGTTCAAAACAACACATGCTAGGTTTGAATATTCCTATTTTTTTGTTTTTTTAAACAACCAAGCATGACTCAAGTGAAGTACTGTGGAAGTTTACTTTTGAAGAAGGAACCCCTGTCCCCTATTTCAGACTAATGATGGAAGGCTGGCCAAGGAGGTCAGGTTTCCACAGGTTTCTTATGTTTGTCTTGCTTTCTGTTACTTAATATACATAAAAAAAATATCTGGGGAGCAAAACATGATTTAGAGAACATGATTTAGCTGAAACATGAGAATTTTACTTTCTAACATGAACACTAGATGTCCCTCACCCTGAGCCAGCTGTCCAACATCTGTGCAAGCCTCAGGGTATCCACTTAGGGAAGGGGTGGTCTAATCCACATTTGAATCACCAAAAGGATGCGGCTCCTAGTCATAGTTGCTGCTCTGGCATTTTTTGCAAGCATCCGGGTTTTTACAAGCCCAGAAAGGACACTTAAACTGAAAGGGAATAGTATTTCCATCTAATTCAGCTTCAGCTCAGACTGTTCTGAGACCTACTTCCATGCACACAGCTTCGTTTAAAGCACCGTGAGATATGTTCCTTTCTCTAAGACACTGCTGTTTCAAATGCATAGATAATGAGTTCGGTCTTTGAACAGCACAGTCAGTATCCTCCAGCATTGGCAGGATCTGATTAATGCAGATAGTAGTACACTAAGCAGATTAGTAGTTTACAAAACAACTTAAAGCAGAATGAAAATTCCTAGGTACGTTTGGTGAAAGAACTGCAGCTTTTACCAATCCTTAAAAAAATCAGTATCCACATTTCATTACTTACAGGCTTGAATATCATGGCACACCTCAGTGAAGAGCTATGAATGCCACAGTATAAGGTACTTACTTACAATGTGCTGCTGTCAAAACCCACTGCCTTCCCACAAGAACCCCTCCACACACAGTTATATTCATTCTCCGGATGGCAGCCATGAAAGGTCGGGAGTGGGCACGCACGCAGTGTCCTCCAATAATGTCACTGCATCCATCTGAAAGATAACAGAAGAGCAGTTATGTTCCCCACCTGTTAGCCAGAGGAAGCTTGAATTAGGATATTTTTATTCTTAGAGGACTACTTACATCTCAGGGGTAGGATAATAGCAATTACAGAGAGAAGGAGAGCTAACAGGTTGCTGGTCATAGCTGCTGCTACTTACTGATGCAAATTAAGATCATGTTTTTCTATTCAAATGTTTCCTAAAGGGTATGGTGGTTAAGACGTTTGATGAGAAACTCCTCCTCTTGAAGCTGCCCTTTACTTCCTCAGTAGCATTATATTAACTGCAGCTCTGCTCTGCTTCCTTATGTTCTTTCTTCAAATTTTTTTAAAACTTGCCTGTCCACGAGTCCATTCATCAGTTCACATCTCACAGGAACTTCAGCAGACCTGCATACAGGCCTTGCACTAGAAAACAAGTGCTAAGAACATCATATGTGATAAATGCATAATAAAACCTAACTACATCAGAGAATTCAACAACTCTTTACACTCTAAAGAAGCGCAAATGAATGAATGAGATAACAAATAGAAGAGTCACCTGAAAAGACCTCATCGAGAACTGGCAGGAATCTGAAGCTGGTAACATAGGAACACCTACTACCAAATACAAGCTATACATACCATACTGCAGGGTTTTTTTTAGCAATTGTTTTTGAGGGAACAGGGTTCAGATCTACAAACTCCTACAGTGAGGAGTCAAATACAAATAAAATACCTAATCAGCAGTCATCAAATAAAAGATAAGAAGACAGTAGAGAGAGTTTTCTACTGCTCATCCCTGTGTCTGTACCATGCTTTGCATGGCTTGCTGGTAAACCACTACCAGAAACAGCACATCACCACAGGAAGAATGTAAAAAAAAAAAAGTGCTATCATCTTAAGCACTGTTAGAAAGAATCAGAAATGCAGAAATCCACCTAACTTGTCTAGCTCTTACTCCAGAGGGAACAGCACCTCTGCAGACTGTTGAATGAGATTACAGAATTGAGATGTTGTCATGGAGTTATCTCTGGATCTACCTCTGTCTGTGACAGTGGGGCAGCAGGCCCGCAGGCCCACCGGCCCGGAAAAGAAAGAAAGCAAAGAGGAAAAACAAAGGGTGTAAGCAGTTTATGGGCTGGGCCGGACCAGTCCTGTGACCCGCGGAACCATGCCTCAGGGAAAAAAAGGGCAAAGGGGGAAGGGTAGGGGAATAGTAGAAGGGTCTAAAACAAAACAGCGGCAATGATCTGAGGAGGAATGTTAATTTACTAAATATGATATCAGAATTGAAGCCAACAAATCAAACAAAATGAGAGAGACTGTCCAAAACCGAGGCCTTTCTCTGTAAACTGCAGGGGAACCATACGCTTCTCTGCAGCGAACAGAAAGAGAGAGACTCCAGACCTGCCACGCAGCTCCACCAACCTCCCCCCCCGCAAGGCGCAAAGACCCCGGGGGAGTGCAGCTCCTCCCCTCCCCCTCCGAGAACCAAGCACCCAGAAACGGCAGTCCGCAGAACCAGAACATTAACTCTTCAACTGCCGGTGCTTTACATGATGTTATGATGTGGAATACCAACAACAAAAATCACAAAACCATGACAGATGTTGATAGCACAGAAATATATCTTACTATAAAATGTGAAAGCATTACACAATGCAACACCATAAAACACATTTCTTTTTTCAGAAAACTCTTCCCAGGCTCGTTTAAGTGAAAACACATTACTTTCACAATTAATTAGCTTATAAAAGAGCCAGCTGTAGGTAACCCAAAATCACTCACTATCCTTACGATAATCCTGGGATTATTCACACACTGGAGGTTACCTCTGCAAATAATTTCTTTTGCCCACAGGGGCCTTAAGACATGATTACTTACAAGTTTGTATGGCTTTGCCCTGACACTTAAGTGACTAGCAGCAGCACCATATTCTGATCAAGCAGGAGAAGACTTGTATATTTCTGCAACATAATACCTGATGTATTCTGCCATGTACACACAACTTTGTAAAAGTGACATTGATTGAGGACTCCCTAAATTAACTAGTCCTACCATGCTGCTAAATTATTTGGTGATATCGCACAGCAAATAGACAAAAATAAGCCTTTACTTTTGCACACTGCTGAGGCAGAAAAGATGACCGTAGAATCAGAGAGGAAAGTAAAATAGGCATCCTGAGTTGAAAGGGGTGTTCAGGGCAAGAAATAATGTTAGGCTGAATGAAAGTGAAAATGGATAGCACAATGACTATTAAGATCAGTAAGCAATATGTGGCTAAACACAACAAAGCAAATAATGTTAGATTTCCTAGACTATACTAACTACCATTTCCATGATCTGAGATGCCAGCTGCCACAGAGAACACTCAAGCAGTTCAGAAGATCATCCCATTCAAGAAAAGATAAAAAATCCCAACTACTCCCAGCTAGCTTAATCATATCTCACTCTCTTAGTTCAACTCTTTTCCCCATACACAGGACCCAACTAGCCAAGACCCAGTGCCAGAGCAGGAGTGACCACACCAACTAGCTAAAAATAACAGTAGCCCATTCTGCACTCTCTCATAATATATTGCAGAAATTAACATTTTGCAGGGGGGCCAGCAGTACCTGGTGGCTACTTGGTGCAGTGCTTTGTGTTACACAAGAACTGTTCATCTAGAGTTTGGGCACAGAACAGAGACATTTGGTGTTGCCCTCTTCAGGTATGAGTGAAGACCAAGCAAAAAACTCTGCATATATGCCCAGTGGAAGGATGGAGTTGTTTAGAGCAACACTCATGCTGATATTCTCCAGAAATAGAAGAAGGGCAGGAGAAAAATTAGATCCCCTGATTTTCTTTCCACAGAGGAACAATCCCAGAAAAACAAAGGAAGCTCTGTTTCTGAGACTGGCTGGTTTTGAAGCAGAAAGGAAGTAGTCTCCCAATTCCTAGGGATGTGCTTTAACCAGTGGGCCATTATACAAAACAAGGGTTGTCATCTATGCTTCAAGAGCTTAGTGTGGTCCATGTGAGTTGAAATTAGATATTCTTATGGGTGTATCTGATCCATATCCATGTCTGTCACCTCTAAGCATTTGCCAACCTATACCAGGTATGAGAGAAATGATCTTTTACCACATCGTGACCCAAGGAGACTTTCTCCATGCCAGTTCCCACTCCAGAATTTCCCCTGAGCAATTTTTTTAAGACCGTCCCAGCCTATGTTCTATGCCTTTCCCAGCAAGTCTCCAAAAATTTGTCAGAATTTGGCCAAAGATGTGGCCAGTAAAACACACTTGGGTGGGCTGGGTCTGGAGCAGCACAGGGAAAGTCAGAGAAAATGCTGTGCTCCTGGTGGCTCCCTGCTCTGCACCACTCTCCTGCCCTCCCTTCCCTACCATGCCTCCTCAATTTGAGCACCTGGAGGTTCTATAAGCTGTGCAGCTGAGGTCTAAATTGGTGTCCTGAATTGGTACCCTAAAATTGTACTTGATGTTCATCCAAAGCATCACAAAAAGCAGCATGAATGAAAACTGAGAACAGTTACTGGCAAAACTCAAAATGAGATAAGAGTTGGAGAACTGTTTGACACAGTCAGAATAGAACAACCCACTGACCCATGCTTAATGCCCGTGGGAAACTTCCACAGAGGCAAAGGCTAGATAGAGCAGCTGGACTGATTTGTTCTTTAGTTTGTGCTGTGGTTTCTGCTGAGGGAGTCACTATGTCTTGTGGGCAAGGCAGGGGAAAGAACAGAATATTTTTTGGTTACATGTGTCAGACCTCTTGATATCCAATTGCTTATGCAGCAGAGGAGCTAATAAAAAATTTGATGATGCACTCTATGGAGTAGGAGTTTTTGCTCTGAGGTTTCCTCCCTTTATACACAGAACACCAATATAATCTAAACTTTACCATAAACTAACTTATTGCCACAGCCAAAGAAGCTGCCAGTCAACTCATTGCTCACCCTAGAAAAAATTTCAATTTTTCAGTCTCGTTTAATGAGTTAAAACCTGAAGAGTAGTATTTGAGTGTGAAACTAGAAACTGATTATGGGCATGTCAATCTGATCTTTAATAATTAAGCAATCAACCCCAAGAGCAAGAGCTTGTGAAGAAAGCAGTCAGTTGTTATCAAACAGAAGTCCAGATATCATATTCTTAACTCTAACCATCAATGTAAACCAA
Source organism: Numida meleagris (assembly GCF_002078875.1). Classification (NCBI taxonomy): domain Eukaryota; kingdom Metazoa; phylum Chordata; class Aves; order Galliformes; family Numididae; genus Numida; species Numida meleagris. The sequence continues at coordinate 16,922,637 of NC_034438.1, forward strand.
GTCTCTCAGGATTAGATGGGATTTTTTTTAAGGGATTGTTATGAAAATAACTAAGAAGGTACAGAAAAGTATCTTTAGAAATACGTAAGAGTTTGCTTATAGATTGAAAAAGATATGAACAGAATACAGAAGAGTTGTTTTCAGACAGTAGGCATAGAGTAGCCTGAAAATATCTAGGAATATTTGGTATTCTGCGTTTCCCAACTAGTTTTTTCTTGAAAATAGATCAAGTAAACATAAGATGATACTTATCAAGCCTCTTTTTTTTCTAGACATCACACCTCATATAGGAATGTCTAAGGATGAATCGTTGTAGGAGTTTAAGCAGATCTGACTTGTAGAAGGTATGGTAAGACTTCCTATTAAAATGTCGTAAGGTCAGCCCTTGACATTTATTTACAAGCGATAAATGAAAGAATGCTGCCTATGTCACCTTGTGATGTTGCGTGCTTGTCAGCATTGAAAAAAAGGATGTTAACAGTGCTGGTAGTTACTGGAGATATACGTGCAGGTAGTGAAGAGAAAACTGAAAGGAAACTAGAAGATTGGTATGGTTTGGAGTGTATGGATCTATTGCATGTCACACAGGTATAGAATCATAGAATCATAGAATGGCTTGAGCTGAAAGGGACAAGGATCATCATGCTTCAGCCCCCCTGCCACAGGCAGGGCTGCCAACCTCCGCATCAAATACTAGACCAGGTTGCCCAGGGCCCCATCCAACCTGCCTTTGAAGACCTCCAGGGACGGGATATCTACAGCCTCTCTGGGGAACTTGTTCCAGCACCTCACCACTCTCATAGTGAAGAACTTCCCCCTGATATTCAACCTAAATCTTCCCTCCTTCAACTCAAAACCATTTCCCCTGGTCTTGGCATTATCAACCCTTGTAAAGAGTTGACTCTCCTCCTATTTGTAGGCTCCCTTTGGGTACTGGAAAGCTGCAGATAGGTCACCCTACAGCCTTCTCTTCTCCAGGCTGAACAAGCCCAGCTCTCTCAGCCTGTCTTTGTAGGGGAGGTGCTCCAGCCCCCAATCATCTTGGTGGCCTTCCTCTGGACTCTGACCAACAGCTCCCTGTCTTTTTTGTGCTGGGGGCCCCAGACCTGGATGCAGCACTCCAGATGGGGCCTCACGAGTGCAGAGTAGAGAGGGACAATCACCTCACTCTCCCTGCTGGCCACCCCAATATGTATGTAATCATGTCTCCAGTGGGCTACAGCAATCTCAAAGAGCTCTGCCATCTCTTAAAAAAAGCTCACTTCTAACCTTCTTCAGAGAAATCACCAACAGCTACCCTCTGCCCAGATGGGAGGACAATAGTAAATATGAGTCAGCTGTTTGTTCAAGGTCATATATGGGTAAAAAACACATCAGGCTGAGCCAACTGAGCTCAAAGATGTGATACTGCTAGCATGCAAAAGCTTACTGCAGACTGACTGCAGTGGGGCTAAAGTCATCAAGAAACGTACCAGGCTGTGTGACAGTGGCTCTTTGATTAATACAGTCAGTTAACTGAGTATCTGAAATTCCAATTTAATATTGATGGAAGCAAGATATTGTTACATCTGGGTATATATTTGGAAAGGAAGGATAGGAGGCGCTGTACCCTTTCAAGATTCCCAATAACATTTAGTTTTCAGAACTCAGTTTAAGTGCCTGAAACTAGGCATTCCATGACATTTGAGACACCGCGTTTCCTAGTCACCTGCACAGGGCTGGGAGATATGATATAGAGTCTACAGGAGAAACATGGCCTTATGCACCAGCAGCTAAAGGTCAGTTAGACCTAAGACAGCTTAAAACACTTTAAATGGCATTAAACACTTAGCTCTAGACCACTAAACCACATTGCACAGAAGCTCATCCAGTGCAAAGGTAATAAGAAAAGATCAGATGCTGAAATGAGCAAATATCAGATTCCTTGGCCACGAGGCATTCCTGAATAGTACATATGACTCTCTAACAGGAAATAGACTGGGATTTCTCTCTCCTCATTTCAAAGGTTGGAATCAGCTCCACATGAAGACATGTGAAGTTGTCTCACTCAGATGCCTACCTGTGAGACAGGCACATTTACTCCTATTTCAGCCTGTGGAGATCCAACTAATGTAGTTAGCAGAGCATCCAGAGTAGTTCAGCTCAAGTAAACAGACCCCTAGCAACTGATCAGCTGAATATCTCTGTAGGATCCCTTGAATATATTGACCAGGTAGACTTCAGCAATTAGCATTTAAGAGTAAACTGCAGAGCTAAGGCATGTGAGCTGGGGCAGGATGGTATGGTCTCCCATGGGTCATCAGACACCTGTGAGGTCTTCATCCTCCAGGTACTCATGGTTAGGCAGATTACCCTGAAGTGTCTAGAATGGAACTGAAGATCTTCAAGTGGGCAACAGAATCAAACGCAAATTTATGTAAGATGAGTTCCACTGTGTAAGCAGACATGTAGTGGCTTGCAGGGTTTCAGTCCAGCACTGATACTAGCTTCTGCTAATTCTACGGCAAGAACATGAAGGGGGAGATATTGTCTTCACACCACAACAGATGATGACATTTCTCATTCACACTTCTGCTGTGAGCTATATTCAGGAAGGTCTTACTTTTTTCACAGTTACAGATGTCAAATGTCCTTAAGAGGAAAAATAAAACCCACATCCTCTTTGTTTAGATATATATCACAGAGTGAACAGGAGTAGACACCAGGCAGAAACCATGGGTGTTTTTTGCACTTTGTCCACCTCTGCTGCCATCATTCTCCTGGTAATTCCTGGAGGTAAGTGCACAATTTGATCCTTTTGAAGGTAAGCACTGACACACAGAGTTCCATTTAAGCAGAATGTATTAGCATAAAGAAAGTGGCTGCATTTACTATTAGAGTTATTATTAGTGTATCTTTTTCTCTCTCTGTATGTCTTTGATCTTTCATACAAACAAAAACATTTCCGAATGGATAGTAGTAATTAAAACTGCACAGAGGACAACCTGTTTGGAAGAGTTCAGAGAAATTAATATAATCATTTTTGACCATTCTCTCCACAGGCATACACGTATATGATTCTCTTGATTTTCTATTTTCCTGGAAAGCATATTCATGTAATGTGGCTTACCCTGTATATTGCAGGCGCCAAGGGTTCACACAAGACAGACATTTCACAGCATTCATCTAGTGGAAAGTCTGGGTTTCTTACAATGAAAGCTGAGAAATTAACCATAGTGGAGAACTTTAGGAAAAGAAACCAGTGCAAGATCAATAACATTTAAGTGGTTTTTTTTCTCAGTATTCAAGCCTCTAACCTTATTTTGATGCCACTGAAACACATAGAAGTAGTACAGCTGAGCACTTTTTAAAGTCTGTTCTGAAGACCTGCATAGCAACGTGTACATACTTGTATGTCTGCATACTTCATAATTATGTTAAATGTAGTTTTCTAAAAGACCACAGTACTTTGCAGCCTAGCTGTGTGTATTGTGGATTACTTTCATTTTTAGATTTGTGTGTGGATATCATCGGAGGACATGAAGTAGCACCACACTCAAGACCATTTATGGCTGCGCTCAAAGGAAAAAGTTTTTGTGGAGGAGCTTTGATCAAGCCAGGCTGGGTGTTAACAGCTGCTCACTGCAATCTGTAAGTTGACACTGATTTCGAGATTAGTGTTTCTCTACAAGAAGAAAATTTCATGTCCCTGGTAGTCTAGTGCATTTAGTGTTATCATGATCGTGTTTTAAAACCTACATTGACAACCATGTTTTGGTGAGTAAAAAATAATACAAGAAGGTATACTGTCTTCAGTGTTTCTGAAGAGGTGTTTTACAAGTCACTAGCTGAGGGAAAACATAGAATAGCAATGCTGAAATTGCGAATTTGGAGAAAAGATCTATGCCTGTTTTCTCAAACAGTACACTTGGACAGAGGAATAAATAGTTGTTCAGAAAACAGAAATAAGTTCTTGTCATTTTACTCTGTAAAAGACATATAGTTCATCACAGGAAGAGATAGCACATAATTATAAAGGAGCAAAAAATCCTCCAGATGATAGGAGACATTTAGAGACCCCTGTTTTACTAGGTATGTTAGCTTCTTCCTGTCTGACTCCAGACATGGATGCCTGTTTGGCCTTGCACAGTTCCCCTGCCAGGCAAGATGTGAGGCTTAAATCTCACATCCCACCCACTGCCTTTGCTGGGAGGACTGGAGCTGCTGCTGAGCCAGACCTCACACAGGCTCTGTCAACAGCCTGCCCAGGGCCAGTGAATCACTGGACTGTGTACATCAGAGGATTGTAACCATTTCTCCTGCCACCAGCCAAACAGAGGGATAACTGGACTCTACTACAAAGAAAGCAAAAGGTCCAAAAGCTGTAGAATGAACATATAGTGAACAATGATCCTGAATGAGATCTCATATAAGAAAAAATACATTAAATAATTAATTTATTATTGCTTAGGCTGCACTCAGGCAGCTCTTATAGCTGAAGAAACAGCAGCAATCACTTCCTCGGGGTTTTGAGTGCTGTAGTAAGAGGCAACTGAGGACCAGCCTGCACAGCTACTCAGACAATCTTCACCACCCAGCTGTGGCAGACATCCAGCTCCCAAGGGAAACAGCGGGGGCAGCTTCCAAGTCAAGGAATCAAACCGTGTCTGTTGCTGGGAGGCTGAAAGTAGAATAGCATCAATTGTGATTCACTGAGACAGTTTTCTTAACTACTTGTGAAAACAGGATAATCTTCTACATTTTTCTAAGTTACTGTTGCTTTTCCTAAAAAAAAATAGACTTCCAGCACCACCATAGCAAGAAATTACAGAGTTACAGCAGGTGAATCCCACTAACCATTTTATCTTTTTTCTCAGGACAGGGGGCAGCGTTACTCTTGGAGCTCATTCACTGAAAAAAAGAGAAAAAACACAACAGGTTATTAAGATTGCAAAAGAAATTCGCTACCCATGCTACTCTCCCGAAGGAAAGGAACATGACATTATGCTGCTGCAGGTATAGATTTATTTACACACCATTTAATGAATACACATCTCCTGTGATGCACTAGTTTCCTCTTTCTTGTGAGGAAGAGAGATGAGCCAAGGGAGTTTCTGAGAACATTGTTTCTTGGGTGATGTAGACTGGTCTTCAAATCCAGCTGACTGAGGAACTGGGGATGCACTGGGGACCAAGGCACTCAACAATTCCTGTAATATATGCCAATACTAGAAAACTCTACAGCTTAGCCAAGCTTTCCTGGCTTTTCAATGAAATAATAAATATTCACATAAAGCAGCATATTTCAGATGTAAAAATTACTGGGTTAAGAAAACATAGTATTCTAACTGAAAGATAGTTCCATTAAGAATTTATAACTTCTCCGACTCGTATTTTTGCCAGCTTCTATTGGTGTTATTTTGTCCTAGAAAAAGAGGCTTAGATTCCCTATTCATAGATACCTCCCAATGGTTGTGGGTGCCACAGAAGAGTACTAGGGTCTTTTTGGAGTAAATATTTCAGCAGTTCAATGGATTTTCATGAGACAATGAATACTCATTTCCCTCATTCCTACATTACCACACTGATTACATAAATTCCATCACAAACAACTGTGATATATCAAAAAAGGTTTGCAGTAATCCCTCATTACCACAGTGGAAAAGACCCAGTGATTAACATGCAGAAATCTCTGTCAGACTCTCTGCCATAAAAATTACTTTCCATATTTTCCACAGCTTAAGAAAAAAGCAAAACTTGGTAATGCTGTGAAAGTCATTCGCCTGCCTACCTCTGGTGATGATCCTGAACCAGAAACAACTTGTAGAGTAGCAGGATGGGGACAAACTACGAGTAATAACAAAAAAAAATCTGATACCCTGAGAGAAGTTAGCGTCACCATTATCAGCAGAGAAACCTGCAACGATGAGGACCATTATGGTAACAAGTATCGTATAACAGATAACATGATATGTGCAGGATCTGAGAGAGGAGGAAAGGACTCATGTCAGGTAAGTATATTTACTGGCACTATCCACAAAGATTATATTAAAAATAAAACATAAAGTACTAGCTTTTACAAACATGGTATCTTCCTATCTACAGTTCAAGAAGGAGTAATACCACTACTGAGTGAATTTACCAGGATTTCTTCTTCTAATCCTTAAAATTAAAAAAAAAAAAGAAAAAGGATTTTTACTTCAAAAATACCAGATGTATCTTAGCACTGACCTAGATTCACTTCACATAACTCACAAGCAAAAGGTCACACTGAAGTCTTTTTTTATTATTACTTTTTGTTAACAATAACTTATCTTCTGGAGGAGGGGGTGGTGAGAAGGAAGAGGGAAAAAAATGGCATTGTCTATATATTTATTTCTACCATGCAACTGAAGCAAGTTTTATGTAAGGGATAGATTTTGTAGCTTTCGTAAATCTGAATGACAATTTTTGTCCTTTTCTTCCAGGGGGATTCAGGTGGACCTTTAATATGCAATAATGTGATGAGAGGCATCACTGCCTTTGGGAAGTCACCATGTGGTAATCCTGATGGTCCTGGTGTCTACACTCGAATCACAAATCAATACCTTCAGTGGATAAGGAATACCATAGGCGGAGACTTATAGACCGGGTTTTGACCAAACTATTTCCTATTTTGTGATTGTGCAACAAAACCTAGCTTTGAAGTATGCTTTTGAAAACAGGTTCATGGTACTCCCATGATATTCCCATGAAGTTATTCCCACACTTATTTTTAGTATCTTGAAGTCCTCATAGATGACATTGCATGTGCCCATTTTCAGGACAGACATGATTTTAACAGAGCCAGAACACAGCACTCTCCTAGAACAGCTTTTGTAGTTCACAGAGCTATGGAGTCCATTTGTGACTCAGGCTTTCAGCTTCCTTGTGTTGCGCATTCAGACCGAGCTTTACATGGATGAGTATTTCTCACCAAGTGTCAAATCAAAGCAAAGCATAATTCCTAACTTTCATTTATTTGAAACCTCTGCATGTCAACTCTTCATGTAATCTGCATTAAATAAAAGAAATGGCAATAAAACCTACTGCTCAAAGTTGTCAGTTTATGTGGTACACCATGTCTGTTGCAGTATAGATATTCCATGTCAATAATGTTTGGGATGTGCAAGATGTTCAAAGAATGCACCAAGATCAGCAACATTATATTACAGAAAAAGAGAAAGAGAATGACAAAAAGGGAAGGGAACTGATAGAAAAACTGCTGAAAAGCCGAGAAGTGACAGAAAGTGTCTCAGCTGGAGTATCAATACGATAAAGTACTGTCTGTGTTACAAAAAAAAAAAAAAGACAAAGAAAAACATTCATAGAATCATAGAACCATTAAGGTTGGTCCTATGATCTCTGTTTTTGTTTGTTTTTGCATTACAAATAGTACTTTATCATATCAATACTCCAGCTGAGACACCTTCATGGCTCCACTACTGCCACTGACAAATACACAGTGGAATTTTTAACTGCTTCAGCAAGCACTTGTTAAACAGCAAACAGGTCTATTGTGAAAAATGTCTCTCCCCATCTCTATATTAACAGCACTGGGTATTTTCAATGCTGTGAATGCCTCAAAAAGGGGGTGGTTTTATTTTGATTTTTTGGGATTTCTAAATTGGAAATAGGCATTAACTAAAAGAAAGTGGAGGGCATTCATAAGGTGGATAAACCTAGCATGATTTTTATTAAAAAATATCTCTTCATAATGAATAATTGAACATAATTTATAAACATATTATGGGAGAATATGGGTTAAAACACAGCTGTTTTCACCTGATACCTAGTTATTGAGGAGGGAGAGGTTCTAGTCTACAGGTTCCTTATTGAAAGTTTTGATGCTGAACATCTTTTTTTTATATTTTCTGTCCATTACAAATGTTACACAGTCAGAACTTTTAATATTCCTGATTGATATTCCTAAAGAGTAGTTACATATGTTTGAGTTATGGAGTGAACATAAAATCAGGTGCACAAGCACAAAGGATCATAAGCACAGAAGCAAAGCAGAAAGAATTCTTAGCCAATGAAGACATCAGTGAAACTAACAGGACAGATAGCTCACTGACTTACTAACACCCAAAGTAGTGACTTTGTTTCTGTTTTAAATGCCCAGGAAATGAGTAAAACAACCCAGAATTTTTCTATTGCACTGGTCATGCAAACTACCAAATCCTTCATTTGGAAAGAATTAATTCTAAAATCCTTCAGAAAACAAAGAGTCTTTATAAGTCTTGTGAAAAATCTGCAGCTGATCTTCAAAACAATTGATCATCCAGGCCTATTTCACTCTCCTCATAGATTAGTCTTACTTCATTACTTTACTCTTTGTCCAGTTTTTCACTGCCCAACTTCCATCCTGCTATCGCATTTTCATCTTAGCGCTTCCTCTTTGATCTGCTTCTTTCCCCAGCCTGAAAGTCACAGACAGCAAAACTGAATACCACTCCACCACTGCTGGAGGGAGCTCATCCAAGTTTATGTAACAGGGAATCACAGTAGCAATTAAGATCACATGTATCATCTAGGTTAAGGTCAGTCGATTAAATTTTGACATCTAGCATGCAATGGTTTCTGCTCACTGTGAACCAAGAAGTAAACAGATTCAAACAGCATTAAGTAAAGCAGTGTAATACTTATCTGAGTAGCACCATGTCAGATTGTGTACTGGCAGGAATGCATTCATGTGCAGAAACAAAGGCATTTCCTAGTATGAGTTTCTGTAGTCTATTTCATTGCATCAGTCAGATAACCACTTTATTATATTGGCAGTGAATCTTTTCCTCATCTAAAAATGATTTTTGTTCTGAAGGTTTGGGTTCCATATGAGTTGTAAAATGCTCCACATTGGACAGAACTGTGTGGATGATGGCCTAGGTTTAAGCCATTTATACTTTATCATCTGTATCACCTGTGGAGACTCATCCTTCAGTGCATACAGACCTCGGGTATAGAACAAGCTGGCCTCTTAGAAAAGGATTCTGATCTTTGTCTCAGACTAGTCTGGGTCTGAACAGGAGTCACCATTAGGCAAAGTATCACCAGCAGGTCAAGAGAGGGGATCCTTCCCATCAACTCAATATTGGTGAGGTCACCTCTGCAGTGCTATGTCCAGTTCTGTCTACGGTAGTCCAATGGAGGGCCACCAAGATGATGAAGGGCATGCAGCACCTTTCTTATGAGGTGAGAGAGCTGGGACTGCTCTTTCTGGAGAATAGAAGGCTCAGGGGATTTTACCAATATCTATAAATACCTGAAGGGAAGATACAAAGAGGATGAAACTGGGCTCTTTTCAGTGGTGCCAGTACCAGGACAAGAGACAGTGGGCACAAACTGGAACACCATAAGTTCCTTCTGAAAATCAGGAGGCATTTCTCTGCTGTGCAGGTGATGGAGAACTGGTACAGGCTACCCAAGGAGGTTGTGAGATCTCCTCCTAGGAAATCTTCACAAGCTGCTTGGGCATTGCTCTGAGGACCCTCCTCTGGGCAACCCTGCTTAAGTAGAGTTGGAGCAGATGGACCCAGAGGTCTCTGCCTACTTCTGCAATTCTGTGATTCTATGAACCATTGACAAGTCATGTAGTAGGCAATAAGCTAAAAATACACCATACTGTACAAGGAACAAGTCAAGACCTCACATTTTGCCTGGGCCTTCATATATTAAGACCTCAGCACGGGCAAAATGAGGCAGCTATACATGAACACTGATTTCTTTTCAGCAACTGTACTCCCTATGTCCGCAAGTATTCAGCAGCAGTACCTGTAAAGCTCACTGAAGCAGAAGCATGCCACTCAAGTCCTCAAATTCCTATTACAAAAGACAGATGCTGGTCATGTGGAAGAAACTGACTAGAAAAGGCATGTAAGTAAACGTTTAATTTGACCACAGATTAGACACAGAGTGCAATTTAAATATATGTTTAATAGAATAGGCCTACAGTGCGCGCATACAGAATTTCATGGGCTATTGGCTAGTTATGGAGAAAAAGCAACTTCTCCCTCTGACAGATATTGTGTTGAAATATTTCTGGGGCCAATACAACTTCACAACTCAGTAATGAACTTGGATAATTAAGTACTGAGCACTTCTGAGTTTGAAAATTAGTGTATTTTTTTTTTTACTTTGACAGATAAACATCCAACAAAATATGCTTATCTTCAGTGTTGACTGGTTCCTTCTCCACCACAGTCCTCCACTCTCTTTTCTTCTATTTGGCAAACCAACAACATTTAGGTACCATCAAAGGACAGAGAGAATTTCTGGGGCAATTCCTGAATTACATGATTAAAGAACTGAATTCCACAGCTTTTTTCCCATTCAAAAGAGAGAAAATGTTTTTTTTAACATTAAAAAAAGCAACCTTTAAAATTTTATAAAACACTATTTTGAATATTTAAATCAGATTCTAAAGAATTGATCAAATATTACAAGATATGTTAGAAGACAGGCACAGTAGAAGTTATTTCCCATTCTTAGACATCAGCTTCTTCATAGTAAATTGATAATAACTGTTCTCATTTTCTAACCTTTTCTGAAGACGACACAGGGTGACCACAGAAACTTGGTGGCATATTTATTGTAAATTAGTAACTTGTTAGGTAAAAAAGATGAGTGGTCTCAACCTTCCAGACCTAAAATTAGTGATCATGTGACTTATGAATATCAGATAAGGTTTTTAAAATGATGAGAACTAAAGACAAGAGAGTTTCACATTCATTTCCAGAGATGCCTGTGCCCCTGTTAATGTTGCTTATCTCTTTTCAAGCATTTGATCAACAGCTTAATTTTCCATGAGCTGACACTGATCTACTCCCCTTATATCCCATTTTTTCCCAGTTCAGCTACAGGAAAGACACTAAATATATTTCAATTGGGAAAAAAAACCTTTATGAGTTTGTGAGCTCAAAGGGCTTTTAAGACACAAATGCAAGAGTGAATCCTTGCCTCTCTTCATTCCCAAAAATGAAATCAAAGCTCCAGAAACGCCTATGGCTAAAATATGGCTTTGAATAGCACTACAGAATTGTATTTGAATAGCATCTGAAGACCAAATCTGACATCTTTTCTTAGCTGTTGACAGCACACAGATATTTTACAGACAAACTCCTATTAAAGTCCAAGAGGTGTGTCCCTTGTGAGCATTACATAAAATTCATTCAACAGTGACAACTGCCAGATTTCTGACACCCAGAATTAAATTGGAATCATTAAGGGATAAGCAGACTAACTGCTGTGCTTCTGTGACTATGCCTGTCTGGATAATTAACAAGTTGATTACAAAACTATGGATATTAATAGAATTATTAGGCAGTTATTTGTATTTTCAAACATCTGACAAACACAGTAGGTGGATATAAGGAAAAAATTCAAAATCCAATACAGATTATTTAGATAGTAAAGTTAACTATCACTGTTATTATGAAAATGATAAAGAAGTCTCAAGAAATCATTTCTTTTTAGTTAGCATCATATATTTAGCTAGGATCACTAGAAATGTTTAGGCAGATTTTGTACTATGAGCTATGTGATATATTAAACAACGCAGTCCCTTGGGCTGGTATCTGCTGATCCCAGCCTTTGACTGATTCAAGGCAATTTAAACAGCCTAGCACATGGATTGCAATACAGACACTAAGACCATGTGAAATTACAGGAATCATAGCAAAAAGCAGGACCTAAGACTATATGTTGGCATGGGATGGATTCTATCCATGCTTGCTAGTTTAATGAAAACAAATATGATGTTATTCTTCAGAGTTAGAATATTTTTCCTCTAGGTTAAGTAAGAAAGACAAGCTACTAACATTTCATACAATGGACTAATGGGGAAAATTGCTTTACTCTTGAAAAAATGACAGTTGGAAGGAATACACATATTTTGAATTACTGAAGGAGTGAAATACATAAAATCATTTGCTTTCAAGGAAAAGAAGTCACGAGAATGAGCTCTAATAATCATTAGAAAAAAAACTTATTTTTTTTCATTGCTTTCCTCATACTCATGGCATTTCCACAGACAAGCTATCCCATCAGCAGCAACTGAAAAGACCCTCCTCTGGTCTGGGCTCAAGGCTATATACAGGACTCTCCCTTTATGACCTGAAAAATATGTTAAAAAAATACAAAGATTCATCACAATTTTACACAGAGATTGTCAATCACTTTTTCTACCTACATCCACAGCAGAGGCTGTTCTGCTTTTACTGCACCAGGTTGACACCCTGCAAGATGAGTAAAGATAGCCTTTTGTATAGAGTATTTTCACATTCAGAAAGAGCTGAAAGCAGTATTTTCCTTTTAGGGACTGGGCTTTAACTTCCAGGACTGAACCACACTGGAAAGACATTTCTGTCAAAGGAGAACATTAAACCTGCACTCTTGATTCTTCACTGCACTTATAAGTCTCATCTGTGTTTGGTAATGGGTCTGACTGCTGAGCTTTCCCATCTGTCTGCTTATGCCTCACAGACAGTTAGCAGCTGATCCAACAATTATGAGATAGTGGTTCCAGCTGCTGCATTATTACTGTTAAGAAGATCTTTTAACAGTGATCCCAATGAACAATTTATTGGGATTGTACATTTTGTTTTGCATGCAGCTGGAGAAAATGTTGGCAGCTCCAGCTGAAGGCCAGAAGCTACCCTAGTCTAGCAGCGCATATAATATACAAACACATTAACTCGGTTATACAAGAGTCTCCTGCAGTAGAAGTAAGTGACTTTGAACTAAAGAAATTGTTTGATACTAAACTGAGACTACTGAGATTTGCTTCACTACTCTGACACAGGCTTTCGGTGTGATCTTGCACAATGTCACTCCTCAGAATACCCATGGGGTTTTAGGCACATGGGGGCACAGAAAACTAGATGCATTTTTATTGCAATTTACTGGCCATAAGCTTTTTTAGGGGATGAGTCATTGACAATCATATAGCTCATATTGACACCCAAGAGAAAAAAAATGAGGAATTTGAGATGTAGTGTCCATCATCTAAAACAGACCAGATGACTCACATCCTGAAAAGAAGTGAAAAGCTATGAAGAAAGTCTTGGGTGACCATTTTGTATGAATATAGGCAATCTGTGTTCTCAGACTCTGCACCTCAGTTGTCCATGAACACAATGGAGATAGCATTTCTCTAGCTCAAAATAGTATCATGAAGATAAGCATGTGAAGAACTGTAAGGCCTTCTGAAACTGTAGGAGATTTATCACAGTACTGCTTCACAAAAATGCATGAGTGCAGATCAAAGGCCAGATTCTGCTGTACTGGTGCTGAGAAACATCCCCCACCTAAACTTTGTGACTTGAATTTTGATACCATTAAATTATTTCAGCAGGTATTATCTTGAGACTTTGATCCTTCTCAAGCTATTGAAGATTAAGTGGTCTTTGTCAATATCAAAAACCATGAATTTACAAAGACAGCAAATTCCTTACACACTTGTTCCATTCAGTGTCTCTAACAGTTTTGAAGGAGGAATTGTAGATGTGGTCTTTGTACCACAACACTGACTGAAAAACTTATTACTAGTTTCAGTCAAAAAATCGGGGGATCAGAAGAAATCAGAAAAGTCAAAATTATTAATTTCCATACTTTCTGAGTGGAGAAAGCTGGAGTTTTATACTATTGTTTCAAGATCACATCAGGGTATTTTTCAAAGAAATGGTATATGTTGTTTTATTATGTATTTTCTTTGATAAAAGCAACTTTTCTAGGTTCTAAGGGGATTACATTTACATCCAAAATGAATCTTTTCTTCTAGTAAATAGCTCTAATAGTTCTATTAGCAGTGTACCAAAAATGGACTCTGCTATAAAAAGGTTAGTATCACTCAGAATTCAGTTGTAATTATGCTCAGTAATAGGCAATGTCAATTACTAGAGTACTTAACAATGGCTGATGAATTTCATTCCTACTGAGTGTTTTCAGGATTTTCAGCATTGTACAGGATTCAACAACAAAATTCAGTTACATTTATTAATTTATTGGTTGTAGAATTCAGGTGCTACAGGTTGTCTGAGGCTGATTTAGAACCATCTCACAGTCATCCATCACAGTATTTTTTCTGAGCATGTTTCAATACATTGCCTTTTTTTAAAAATATTCACTTACTTAAAATAAGGTTGTAAGTAGAAATGTATCTGTGTAAGAATTATCTGGTCTTTTTGTTCATGAAAAATAGTTTATCTTGCAGGTAAGTAAACAGATCGGAAACAGGATGATAACACTCCAGCTTCACCAAATTAACAACGCACTTTTCTTATATGATAAATGTTGTTGAAGGTAAAACTAGGTTTTACTTGAAATAGTGCATTCAAGACTCAAGAAACCTCAAGTTGTAGCAGTTAAGAGTAATGATCAAGTCACTTTCCAGATTATTTCTCAGAACTTTACAGGATATTACCTTAAGTGCTATACATAAATGAGTATGGATAAGGAAGGAGAAGCAGCACAGACAAGTAGCATTACACAAGGATAATGTGTAACCAGATACACAAATGTCTCTGCTGAACTCTGTCTTCCTTCCACATTTATTTTGACTCTTCTATGACTTCCTCTTATAAGCTAGTATTGAAGCCTGGTTCTGGGTTCCAAGGATGGCATCCCAGTATAGCACATTTCAGGAATTTAATAAATGCCCTTAAATGTAACAACAGAATAGAAAAAGTATTTGTAAATACCAGCTACATCTGTCATGCTAAAAATCCAGAGCTTCTTTGCCCATACCTTGTCAATGAGCGTGAAAATGCAGCCAATGTGCAAATAATCTGTTTTCCTTCAGATGCACCTATTGGCTCACTTCATTTAACACTGAAACAAGTAAAACTCAATGCATCAGAGTGACAGCAAGCACCAGCAACAAGAAGGCTGGTACAATATCCTGGCACAATGAGCTGCAAAACTGGAGAATCATATCTAGTTTGTGTTATCTAGAAGGCCACCAGCCTACAATGTATTGGAAGCAAGCTGACACCAGCACACTAAGTCCAGGCCTAGTAATCCTTATGGAGAAGTGGAAATCCACATTCTGTACCTAAGACAGCTTTAGAAATGGTAGGGGATCATCATTAGAACTAAAGAATTTTACAGAAGAAATTTACATTTTCTACATTTACTGCATTTACTAAGTCAACCTTTACAATCCCATGCATCAAGATTGTAGGAATGAATACCTGCATGTAGGTTAAGATGTGTAGGTGAGTGCTCTTTACACTTTATTTTACATAAATGTATAATGTATGCATTTGCAAAAAAAAAAAAAAAAAAAAACACATACCGGTCAGGGAGAAAAATAGGTAATTGAAATAGCTAAAACAATGAACGGAAATACTTGCCACAGAGTTCTGATGAATTGATAAGTGCTGGATGCTGACATATTTTCATCTGATTTCCAGGAAGGCCTTGTCCAGTCATCAGTTCACTGGTTTTGGGTAACCAGAGCAATGAACAAATCTACTGCAATTTAAAATTGTATTTTAGTTTTCCAAAAGAGTCCACCTAGACCATTCAGTAGATCTGAAATGTTATCTACAGCATTTAAACAAGTTACTGAGAAATAGCCCCATCAGAATATTTACTTGTTTAGAAGGATTGTTTCATTTCTTGCAGTACTTCAGTGTACAGCTGCCCTATAGACTAAATGTGTTAATAGCCTATCAGTATAAAACCAAGGTCTTCTAAGCATATCTCCATCTAAGTTGTCACAGCTCCAGGAAAATCATCAGTTATACTGCTTTATTCCAGCTGAGAATTTGTTTCTCTGTCTCCTAGTATTCTAACTCAAGAGACTGACATTTGCCCTCTGACTCCTAGACCTCTCCCCACCCCAGCACTCTGGGTTGTTTTCCTCCCCATCAGCATTCTCTCTTCAGGAGAATTTTGGCCAAAACCGTCATTGCCACAAATGAAAAGATGATGAAAAGTGTCTGGCTGTGAGACCACCTTCTCTTCAAGCATTGCTGTGTGAAGAGAAGTTGTAAATGAAAAACAAATTACTTCTGATTCCAGCCACACACTGCAGTGCTGAATGTAGCACAACTGCAGATCCAGAGAAAAATCCTGCTGTTCTCCTACTCATAGAACCACCCTCAAAGTGAGTGGGAGTTTGCCAAATGAGCACAGCTATACAAGAGCAGAACTGGAGTATGCAGACATTTCATCATTTCACCTGAGAATCTGTAGCTGCACTTCAGAGGAGTTTCTCACGGTTTACGTCCCAGACACACAAAATCCCATCTTTCATTCCACCCCCTGTAGCAAGGACATTGGACTGCCAAGGACACCAGTTAATAGCCTTTAAAAAAAGAAATCAGACACCAGGACATACTAGGAGGTTAGCTGGAAAACAGGGAACTGATTTTGCTTAAAAGCCTAGTTGGAAAACGAACTGCAACAAGCACCCAGAGGTATCTCTTGTTTTTTTTTTCCATACTACATCATGCTCTTCTTGCCATACACAAACAGAATGTAGGATCCCAAAACTCCCTTTACCATTTCTTTACATTAGCCTACACTGCGTTACTTAAGCTCATAAAATTCCAGCTTCTCTGCTCACTCTCCACAGGTCACAGATTCACATCTCAGTACCAGAAGAACTTAACAGAATGCAGTTTGACTTCTGTTTAAATGAAGCCATTGCAGAAGCTTGAGCAATATAACCTACAGGACTTTAAATAAACATAGGTTCTTTGAGGTATTTCTTCAATATGCCTAAGGCCCTGACTCTATCTGAAGAAAAGTTACCAAGAACTGATTTCTACCTGTTTCAATAATGTCCTCTGATCCTTTAACATCAGCGCTTAAGGCCAGTCTCAGACTTTTCTGGCAGGATAAGCAGTTTATAAATGCTGGATTCCTCCTTGTTGCTGGTATCTGACCTCTCCTTCCCGGATTGGGACTTAATAAAGAATCTAAGTTGTTTCATTTCCAGTTTCTCACTCAGATCCTTTGCTATCAGCAATCATAACCTGAAATGGGCAGGAGAAACTTCATATTTAAAATAATTTCAGCAGAAGGAATTTCAGAGACAATTTTCCAGAATTCTAACAATAGAAAGATCCTGTTTGATAATTTTTAAGCATTGTGCCTCTGAATTTTTCAGTGCAGGATGGAGAGAAAGAGGAGAGAAGGTTGTAGATTTTATTTCTGATTGGTATTATATTTGTAAAGGCCTGCTAATCCAGTAAAATTTCATAATCAATCAAAGCATTATCATATTTATCTGCATCAGGAGAACTGGTATTAAAATTACCTGCATAGCAATCAGGAGAGAAGAAACTAATAGAAATCTGAAGAAACTGAGAAAATCTGAAAAATTCCACAACAGTTTACATCAAAAACATAATTTAATGAGAATAAATACAGATTTTTTTTTCCTCCTCCATATACCTTAACTGCTGAAGAATGAGGTAAGTTTTTCAGTGGCTGTGACTGCACAGTCACACCAGGATCACTGGGCCAAATATGCAACGTACCATCACTAGACCCACTTGCGAACAACTGATTGGTTAGTGACCATTTCAGGCTGCAAATGCTTTGTTTGTTTTGGCAAAGAGTCCCAGTGTGGTGCTGAGCCACTCGTACATCATGATGATGAATAGATCCTGGTCTTGAACCACTGTAATTGAGAAAAAACAGCATGTGTTTGATATTAAAGAGAAGATGCTAAATCATCATACTGATGTTGCTTCAGTGGTTTCAGCAGCAAACCACATCAGAGTGAAGCACGCCTGCAGAGCAAAAATAGAGGGGTGACTGACAATGGAAAGATGCAAAGCAGCTGTTCAGTACAAGCCAGGCAAAATACCTGCTCTCCATCACAGTTTTCATTTCCCTGGAGACATACTATGATGTATACCACCAATCTGCACCTTATTCAATAGTTTACCAGTTAATGTAAACTTTCCTGTTCTTCAAGAAAAGAAGTTTCGCAAAATGAATTTTACCAAGGCCAGATATGACTCCAACAAAGAGGAAGGGTAAAACTGCATTGGCCTGGGAAAGGGTTTACCAGCGGTAGTGATTAACACTGTGCTCTTTGGTTCGGTCCCTCACCTTCTCCCCTTTCTCCCTCCCACTTCCAGATTGAAAGAAAATCTGCACTAATCACCTCTACTTGTCACAGCTTGACTACCTTCTCAGCTTGACACTGTTGTACTATTAGGAAATGGATGCATAGCTTTCCTGTCCTAAGGAACGGCTCCCTCAGGCTGCGCACTCCTATAGTTACTTTGGCCAGTTATGTCATTTTACTGAGAAATGTCAATTTTGGAAGCATAGCTTCTGTTACTGTTCTGGATATAGGTTTTACTTACCAATAGTATAATTGAAATGAAAATATTGAAAGTACCTTACAGCACATTTTCTCTTCCCTGATTTTCTAAGGACGTGCCAGCAGAAAGCTGGAAATTGACTCTTCCACCTATTCTGATGACGCTGAGATAATCAGCAAGCTCTATACATATTTTCACAGAGACATAGAATTATAGAGTCCTTAGACTTGGAAGGGACCTTTAAAGGTCATCTAGTCCAACTCCCCTGCAATGAACAGGGACACCTACAGCTAGATTACGTTGCTCAGAGCCTAGTCCAGACTGACCTTGAATGCCTCCAAGGATGAGGCATCCACCTCCTCTCTGGACAGCCTGTTCCAGTGCCTCACTAGTCTTACTGTAAAAAAAATTTCTATCCAATCTAAATCTCCCCTCTTTCAGTCTGAAACAATTTCCCCTTGTCCTATCACAACATACCATGCCAAAGAGTCTTTCTTACAGCCCCCTTTTAGATATTGAAAGGCCACTCTCAGCTCTTCCCAGAGTCTTCTCTTCTCCAGGCTGAACAGCCCCAGATATCTCAGCCTCTACTCACATTGAAGGTGTTCCACCCCTTGGATCATTTTTTTTTTCGTGGCCAGTCTCTGGATGCACTCCAACAGCTCCATGTCTCTCCCATACTGAGGACTCCACATCTAGATGCAGTACGCCAGGTGAGGCCTCACCAGCACAGAGTAGAGGGGCAGGATCACCTCCCTCACCCTGCTGGCCATGCTTCTGTTGATACGGTCCAGGACCGGGTTGGTTTTCTGAGCTGCAAGGGCATACTGCTGGCTCATGTCCAGCTTGCCATCCACTAGTACTCCCAAGTCCTTTTAGGCAGGCTGTGCTTCATCTTCACATCCCCCAGCTTGTATTAGGGTATCTGAGTAACTGAGAAACAGGTATCTGACATTACTGCAATAGATTCACTTAAGGCTATGTTGATTGGAGACTTTCCCACATTGCCTCTTAAAGAATCTTCAGATGCAAATTGATTGATTTGCAAGCTCTAAAAACACACACATTAAGTGACCAATTGCAAGAAATGTCATCCAATGTGCTTAAATTACGGACTTCTCAAATTCTTGAAGTCCACAATGGAATCCAAAGATTCCAACAAAGCAGTGCACCAGTGAATATGAAGCACATATTTATGGAAAATAACTAGGAAGATACATGTCATTATGTGCATTATATGAACAGGCATCATCATTTGCCTTCTGAAAAACTATATCGACTTTTCCTCCTAAATAATAAGCAGAAAAACTAACAGGAATGGACTGAATTGCCAGTGTCACACAGACCAAAATTTTCAGTGACTGAGTGAGTGTGAAGGACCTTGGCTCCAGAGAATACTGTTTGAAAAGAAATGTTTTTGTTTGCTAAATTAAGAAGTCAATATTATTTTATTTTGACACAAAAGATTGCATCTGTTTTGCTAAAGACAAATAGAAGATAATGAAAAACTTGGACAAATTAATCTGCTGTAGTGAAATGTATTTAGAGGTCCATGAGGATGTGCTGTCAGTTTAACCACAGAAATTAGTATGTTATTCCAAGGTATCAGTTGCTTATAGTGAAGTTTCCTTTAAGAATGCTGATTTATTTTAGTATTAATAAATATTAACTCTATGTCTTTTTTCTGATTATACAGATATTTTAACTGTGTAGCAATAAATTGTAGTTTCAAACCTAGCAAGAGAAATAAATGTTATCTGAACTAAATCTATCTTAATCTATTGTAGTTCACAGTTTCATGTTGAATTTTATAATCGATTTCTCTTCAGGAAGATTTGTAATATAAGTTTCTATTGCTTTCACTTCTTTGGCTAAGCTGAAATGCAAACTGAAACTAATACTGACTGTGATAAGGTTATACCAAGCAGATGTTGAAGGTGTGTGCTTGTAATGTAACCCACATACAGTAGCTACTTCTGCAAGAGCCACATTTTATTAACTGTTGATCAGTTGATAGTGTTGTACCTTACCGTGCCAAGCAGATCCAACAGAATCAAAAGCCACAGCATCTCATGAAATCAAAACAAAACTACCTCTAGTGATCTCATCAAGAGATAGAAACTTTCATTTTGAGTTTAACAATATAATCACTCAATGTTGGGTGTTATTTCTGTTTAAGTTAAACAGAAGATGACCATATGATTTTAAAATAGCAGAAACATCCTTTATAAACAAGTCTTCCCTCAGATTCTTTAAGCCTAAGACAAAAATCTGAACTGGAAATTGAGAGAGAAAAAAAAAGAACAGAACACAAAATAGGATGCTTTATCCTTCTCATCTGAGTCTGCATATTGAAATGATGCTCAAATATAAAATATTCACCCTTGGCAGAGCAAAAGTCAACCACTTTAATTCTTCCTCAAAATAGGGTTCAGACTGTGGGTAGCACTGAGCTGGCCTTTCCTCACAGATACACAGCTAGAGAAGTGTGTAACTGACAGCTGTGCTTTGCCATGCATCTGAAAAGTCAACAGAAGGGCAGCCTAAGAAGGGCGGCCTAAGCTACATGGCCTCTCCCCTGGCACTGAGTAGGCTATGATTCTTGGAATCTGGATCCACTGGAGATAATACCATTTAAAGCTCACATTTGCAGAAAACCACAACCATAGTCTTCACATCCTAGAGAAATTCTAGAAGCTGAGGCAGATTTCTTGAAGAACAGTAAGAAAAAGAGACTAAAGACACAGGCTAAATTCCCTTTGACTGCTTTCCTGACATAAAGGAAACCTACACACTGCTTCTGTGGCAGCTGGTAAAGAATAAATCACCTTTAAGCAAAGCCAACAGAAACAAATCAAGTGAATGTGACACCTGTCTACATGAAAGCATCAGGATTCTTTCTGTGAATAGACTACACCACTCACCTGCTCAGAATATAATGATTCCAGCTCAGAGCACCAACTACAGACAGGTGGCCAAACGTATTTCTGAACCTCTTTTTCCTTTCAATGTCCCACAGCTGCCAATACAAAACAAACACACAGAATAAATGCAAATTCAACAGAAAAAGAGAGAGAGAAAGAGAGAGAGAGATAATTAGTTTTCTTCATTTGTTTGAAGGTAAACAACTATTCAGGCTCATTCATTTCACACTATTTTTTTCCCATTCTATTCCACTTTATTTTAATAGAATGTGCATCTCTGAATGTAAAGTTATTTATATGCCAGTATTTTGAAGTCTGTGTTTGAAAGCACTAGCCTGCTGACTCAGAATGCTACCGGATAGATCTCCATATTATCTAGCATCTCAGCCAACTTCCAGAGAAGACCTTTCAATAACAGGACTGTTCTACAACAGCAGACAGTTTTATGTGTATAATCAGACTGAAGTGAAATTCTAGGCTGTGAACCTATGAAGAGAATTTTTGCTCAAGTTCTAAAGGTATCTGTCTCTACTAGAGTGATCTTAGCAAGAGAGATACAAGAAAGACTAGCCTATGCTGAGAAAAATAACTAAAGAGTTCCTCTTCCTGTTGAAAAGAAAATCTGACTCCCTCTATGCAGTTATTCAATAACATGAAGGATAATATAATTGTTATATAGCATCCACAGCAGAGTTTTTCTGTATTTTAGCCAACCTTCTTGTTTTGTTTCATTAAAAAAAGAAGATTATCTTGTGGACATTTCCGCTAAAAACTGAGAAAGACAAAAAAGTAAATTATTAAGTACTTGCACTTCTCCATCCCTAGTGCCAACAGCAAGGCAAGTTCCTTCTTTCATCCAAGCTAGAGATGAAATGTATTTGGAACTGGAATTTAAATCAATGCTTTCAATGCCTTGAAGCGTTCTTCCATTCCAAATGTATGCAGCAGATCCTAGAGCAACAGCAACGAGATTTTCAAGGTTCCAGTCCAGCAAGTTTAGATCTAGAAAAAAGCCACTAAAAATTACTGCAAGAAGGTTAGAGGTTATAAGCTGGGGAGGGGTGTATGGCTGTGGGAGAGGCTTCCTTTTAATAGCTACTGAAAAAATCCATGACATTGCTTCAGTGAAGCCATTATTAGCTCATATTCAAGGAGGATATAAATGAGAACTAAATGAAGGAGAGTATTTCTAACAAGAGAAGGTCTTGATTAGGTTAATTACCACAAATCTATATGTTTGTACAGAGGATTATGACTTACAGATTCCTCACTAAATGTTTTTATATCTATCATTCACCATTTTGGATGGCCGCGTAACTCTAATTTTTGCCACCAGAAATAAGCGTTCTCCAGTACCAGCTAGAATTCCAAAAACATTCTCGTTCCAACCTAATTCATGTTACTGGGAAAGACATAGGAGAAAGTCTATGTGGTACAACTCTTCCTTGCGCTAGTGTTAACGTTAACTCTCCATGTGATAGAAGAAAAATGCAGAAAGGAATCAGAGAAATCCTGCACCTCTCCTGCAGAATTTGCTCAGTAAGCAAATGCAAGAAATACTGTTTCCACTGATGCTGGGTGCATTACAGACCCTAGCAAAGGAAGTCATTACACCAGTTAGCCTCAGAACAGCCTGCTATGTCAGGTGGGCCAGAATGAGTTGGTATACAACATTTAATACTGATGCAGAACAACAGCACTCTCTCTGATGTCGATGGAAATCCTCAGCTGTTGCATTTATGACAGCCTAAAAGTCATTTTAAATCATCCCTGAAGAAAATTGTTAGCATAGGTCTGACACTATGCTTTGGTAACTAAAATCACTGAAGAACAGCCTAATCTTTCAGTCAGCTGTTTGATTAGAGTCCTGATTCCTACAGTCAGAAATACGTACTAAGAAATAACTTCCAGAGACTTCTACTAATGCTATTGTTTTGTGGATACACCATGTGCATAATCAGTGAAAAATCATACACGTAGAAATCCCGCCTCAATCTGGATACAAACAAACTTTTGCCTTGCTCATAGATTTACATCTAAAGAATACTTGCAAAAAGAGGTTGGGAAAAAAAGAAAAAAGAAAACAAAACACAAACAAAAATCAAAGCACAGGAACAATTTCTAACTTTCATGTATAGAGTTGTTAGGGCTTCAGAAGTGTTTTAACATATTTGCCGATGTAGACCAGAAATCCGTGCATTTTCATGTGCATGTTTAATTTTACCACTGAAGATGTAGGTGAGAATTTAGTTCAGAAGATATCTATCTATCATCTAAACCATAAACAATATCTATCAACTAAACCATAAACAATATCACCAGTTTCTCCCAAAACTAGAGATTTCAAAGTCTGCTGAATAAAGTTGCTGCTGTGTTGACAGGCTACTAGATATCCAAAGCCAACAGCTGAAATGTCCTTAGCACAGGGGTATGTTCATTGGTCTGATTTTAAATTTGAATTGAGACCTATTGCTGAAGAAAGATGCATGAGAGTTAGGTGATAATGATTCTAGGGTTTGATCCATAATCTCTACATCCTGGGACAGGCAGTTTTCAAAGCTGCATATTTTTAAGTAAAATGACATCATGTATAAGCTTTGGAGAATTCCCATTTTTTCTGAAAAATGCCATCTTTCTTAAAGTATACATAAGTATTCTCAACCTCTGCAAAAGCCTCAGTCAGAAGAAAATAACTTACAGTAATCACTGCACAAACCAGTAATACGAAGCCTCAGTTCTGGCTCCAATGTCATTGATGGCTTCATGATGGTAGTAGTTCTGAACTGATTCTGGGTCCCTTCTTGGCATCCTGTATTTGAAGATTCATCACACACAGTTCAGTCATGCAAAATAACATCAGTTCTCCTCACACCTCATACCTATGCCTTTCACACTCACTACATTACTCTCTGTCTGTGGTCCACAGATGTCTAGATGGGTCTAATTTACCCTGGTTAGGCCAAAACACTGCACACTGAAGTAAGTGAAATCCTCCTTTTACCAGCTCTATCAAATCTCCATGGATGTACTCAGCTACAGCAGAGAATAGGGTTCACTAAATTTTGCTTAAATTGTACCACAGTTCAGTGTAGAACACATTTGATGCCTTTATCTGGTTAGCTTCTGTGAGAAGTTGCAAATAGCAGTTCACATGGGCTCTCCCACCTCAAAACCCTGTCACACAGCAATTAACCTTTTTGCTTTCTGATGTTAATTGCTCTGCAACAGTCTCCTGTATCAACATCTAACCACAGGAAAAGGTTTTTAAACCCACTTTGATGACAGCATTCTAAGCTTGTGACCACACAATATTGAGAAACGAAAGCATTACCAGTAAATTTCAAGTATGAGCAAGCAGAAGAGTCAGCCTTAGTGGTCATTGTCTACGTGATTATGCAACAACTGCTAAGCATCATTGAAAAAAAAAGATTATCACCATTAATCATTTAAAGCTGCATTTTTATGTGTAAGAAATTATCTGGCTGTAATATGCAGCACAGAGATCTGGACACTTGTATTTCTACACTTCTCTTCATGTTTCGACTTCATTTTTGAAATATTGCCCAGAGAAGAGCACTTTGAATGAATGCCTAAACTTCACAGGCGGAAGACATTATCTACCTTGACAACCAATATTTCTGTTAATAAAAACCAACACTGACAAAATTTTTGCACTCTGTAATGTAATTACTTACATTATAATCCTATACAGAAGTCTTATCAATGACAAATTGTGGAGAACTTTCTTTCATACTTATTTCACCTCTTATCCCCTAGCCAAAAATGAATTTCTGTCAAAAAACAACTGTTTCTCCTTTCAGCTGTGGTACCCTCCCCCCACACAAATAAAACTAGGAGATGAGTAAGAAACTGTACACAGCAATTTTCCTCTAAATGTTTGTGGAATTAAAAGAATCAAGACTTGCAGGAACCTGCCCAATGCAATACATAACAATCCATTCTAACCCTAAAAAAGGCCCAATATCACTGAAATGTGATTTGTCTGCACAGAAAAATATGTATTTCTAACATCTACATTTTTTGTTATTTTTTTTAAATCTTATAAACCATTTCCAAACCCAGCGAAGAAGGACAATTCAGGAAAACTAAAGCACTTAGTTACAACACTTAGAGAATGACAATACTTTTGAAATAATCTGAAAATGATCTTTCATATTGGTAGCTGGGATTAAGCATTGAGAAAGGATTAAATAATCTGTATAACTTATTTCAGGTTTCTCTCCTCATGACTAATCCACTCCAAATTCATACAGATCATGCTTTCAGCTCTATTCACATACTTCATGGACACATGAATGTGCTTTATAGAATTTTTTTATCAGTGGAAATTAAGCTTCACTACCCCATTTTGTGTTATTTTACCTGAGTACCAGAAGATTATCACTGGCTTTTGACAGGATTTTGGTTTTCACATGTCCATGTCAATTCTTAAAATAAGATTCTCGAAGTGGCAAGTAATCAGTGTTGTAACACAAGAACACTCAATCAACAAGTAGGTTGGGTAGAATAAAACCCAGTATTTCTGACACATGTACTCATTTGCCATCAGGAAAAAAATACTATGACTAATCCCTATACTGCTGCATTTGAAGGCTCTGAATTAAGCTTTATTTGTACAGTAACAAATATATACCAGTCTATCACATACTTCACAACTTCTTCCACAGGAGCCGAACTTCAGGCTCATATAGAGGTTGTTTCTCACTGTTTTTACATGAGCATGAATCAGGCCCTGCTAGTAAGAATTCAGCATGCACAGAAACAGCCAGATCATTAAAAAAATTACCTAAAACAGAACATGACAAAATATTGGTCCGATGCCTAATGAACTGCCTTATATCCAAAAAGATTGTAATATCTGTATTATTTTACAGATCAGCTACTCATGTCCCAGTTGGCTCACAGTCCACTCATTCACAGTCTCTACATGCTCACTCATTCCTAGCATGTTTTTGGAGGAAACCAGTCAACTCCCAGTTACATGAAACCATGAGCAGTGCTAGGGATAGTTTGTTCCAGCTACCTTTCCTTACAGTTAGGTGTGACAAGACCCTATCATCTTTGCATGTCTTGCACTCTTGTGTACCCAACATTCCATCTAGTAGATACCTTGGGCCCAGACTGCAGAAAAAACCTACATTATTTCACACATCTGAAATTGAAAAGCCAAAAGGAAATTAGTGTTTTTAGGGTCACCGATGTGTCTGAAGGTAAGCCAGGTGATAGACTAGGCGTTAAACAACAATGGAAGAGGTGGAGATGCACGTCATCAGAGGCTATGGGAACTGTAGGGAAAATGGATCCAAGCAAAATACACATCTCAGCCACCTTGTACTATTCTGTAACACTTGCTGCAATTGGTGATTTTCTCAGTGTAGATGCAGCCTGCTCGATCTTATGATTCGTTGTGCAAGGACTATTTGCTACAGTGGAACATACCTTTCCAGATGCAACTAGTATTTTCACAGACCTTCATGTCACTTTCTGCCATGATATATCCAATCCCTTGGACCATTAGAAGCTGAGTAGTACATTTCTTCCCATGCATTGAAGTGAAAATATGAATGAAGAAATCTGTCAATAACATATTTAAGTATCATGGGTAGCATAACTACCTTTAAAGTACTCAACTTTCTTTACATAGAAGTTCTAAAACACCTGGACTCTTGGATGGGAATTCGGTAAAAGATACAGAATATCAGAGTCCAAATCAGATGCTCCATCTACAGTAATCATGCTTCCTTCCATAAAATACGAATTCACTGCTAATGATCACAAAAACTTTAACAAAGCTGTTTGAACAAGGCCATCTTACCACTGGAAGAGATCCTAGGCCTTGTACATCTGCGTGTGACCTACTGAGTTTCAGTGTCATCTTGCCTTCCTTTGAATTGTCATTTGGGCTAATTTTACTAGCATACAATGCCAAGTTTCTTTCCATGCAGGCAATATATGTACTGCCTCAGGTCTGCTGATCAGTTCTGTGGTGCATACACTGCAGAGACATTGATTCCAGCATGAGACTTACTGTAGTTCTCACTGAGGCCAGAGTCCAAATGTCTGGATTCCATGATCCCATTCATTAAACCAGCACCACGTTTTGAAGCCACATGTGCTAAAAATGTATGTAAAGTGTCTCAGAGGACTAATAATTTTTTATTATATAATCCTTTCTTCAGATGTCAAAGAAACAGATGATGCAAAAGAAAAGGGAGACCAGAATTGTTATTGGAACATTTTCCTTCTTCAAAAAAATTATTTTAAGTATGTCTTTAGACAAATTCAGGTAAGACTGAGATCATCGGGTAAGGCTGTATGAATCTCTACATTAACCCTTAGTAATATGCACTTCTTCATAATGTTTTTTTTCATTGAGTTGAATGTTCTGAAGTTAATTGTTTGCTTACAGTCAGATAGAAATGTCACTGATGTTTTTACAAGCCACTTAGTATGCTCTTTTTTCAGTGTCTCTGAAATCTATCTTTCCAAACACGTTCACTGTTACTCTTCTTCAAAACTCTATTGTAATCATGATAAGAAATGTCTTACAATAACATAACCAGAAAAAAGTTCTGCTTTTTCATATATCACAGTTATTCTATAGCAAGCCTTCAGCTTTGAGAGGAACTTTCTACATGACTAATATAGACAACTTGGCAGAAAGCTAATCCAATTGCTTGGATCTGTGTGCCTCTAAAATAAGTGCAGATATTTATATGGAAAAGCTATTGTGTGTACAGGGAATTAATCTTTGGCCCACAAGGAGACCACACACATTCACTGGAATGTGAAAAGATTTTTATCCTACAGTGTTATTTCAAAGACTCCCACAACAAACTTGCAGGAAGTTGTTGTGGTCCTTGATGTAGAACTCTGAATATGAGAATGAAAGACTAACACTGAGAATAGTAAAGACAACGTAATCGTCTTTAAAATCACATAAAAATGTAAGTAAAAAAGTATGTTTTACCAGTTTTACTTCTTAAAAAGTTCTTACCTCACAAAAAAGTTTTTCTTTAATTTCTCTGTGGTGGATGTACAACTAAGATTACTAAACTCATTGAGTTGTGTACTTTAACAATCTTAAAATTCACACTCTCCAGTAAGATCACAGTGGGGGAAAAGGCAAGAAAGGACTTTTGTTGATACAAGATTTTTCCAGACTAATTCGCTTACTTAGAAAGGGAAGTGATTGTCATGAAAACTGTGTTTCCCAAGATGTTGTAAATGCATGGGTCCTTTTGCATCATTCAGTGACCTTCAAGAGTACAAGCATTAAAAGACAACAACCAACAAGATTTCTAGCGCAGCTATCTTGACACTACCTCTTTTACTTTAAAGTTTATCTTCACACCCTCATGGGAATTTCTCAACAATATTAAGAGTTGTAAACCAGTACAAGCAACAACATTAGGTGTGCAGCTATCAAGTTTCCTCACTCAAGAGTAACAGTCAAAAAAGTAATCAGTTGAAAATAGATATCATAGTCTTCAGCACTGACCTTACAATTGGTGTTACCCAGGAAAGGAGAGTGCAAGTCAAGACAAAGCATGTTAAGTGACAACAAGTTTACAACTTAATACATACAACAGTCACAATCAGGTGGCATGAAAATATGGACATGGCTTTGAGTATAATGTTATGGTAATAACTTTTATTAACACAAATTAGTATCACCATGATTCATATGAGAAGTCAATTTTCAATAAGTTAACAAAAATGGATGGGTGACTGGTGCACAAGTTTATTTAAAATGACTAAATGGCAATAAATAAAGCCTAAAAAGAAAAGAAATTGTGTGTCAGTGTTCACTAGCAAAAATGAAGGGATAAAGTGTTCAGCAATAAAAAACAGCACCAGAGTGGGAGGAGATCCTTTATTTCACACAGTGTAGATTCCACGTGTCCTTCTGTCCTTTGCCAATAATCATTAAACTACCTACCTTTGAGCTTCTAGTCATGACAAAAAACTTTATACACAGCTACTTTTTGGCAGAATTTTTATAGTAGCTCACTCTGTCTACGTGACAAAATGAACTACTACATCCTGTGTGACTGAAGAAATTATCTTGTTCACCGTGGCTTTGAATCACATAGAAAACTGAGTCATTCATGTTCTTTACATGTATTTTTTATAATATCGGTTATCCACAGAGGTAAAAAATACATCTCAAGGGTTTCTTATCTTGGTTTCAATTTTAATTTTACTCAGAAGGAGAAAGAAACTAAATCAAGCAAATGATAAAGCAATTGTTCCTGACATTTTTCTAGTGGACATTTCCTAAACTGATCTCTTCTTGTTACTGTTCTCCATGTAAATAAGGTAGCATCTGCACAATAAATTCTAGACCAAAGATAAGGTAAGAAAACATATCAGGAAAGCAAATATCCTACCGGTGCATTTACTCACCTGTTTTTTTTGTATTTCAGTTTTCCTGTCATTTCTCCCTTCCAAGCCTGCTGCAGTGCAGCTGCTAGGTAGAGTCACAGCACTTTTCATGACGGAGGGTTTCTTAAGCACCTTGATTTGTCACTGAAAACAAACAAACAATTTTAATGGAAATTATTTTTTTTAAATCATACACAAATATTTCACGTCAAGTACTTTTCAGAATATTACTTATTTTGTAGTAGCAATACTCTAAAAGCATATTTGACACATTAAATGGGACAATACAAATACTGCCATTTGAGCTAGTCACTCTTCTTTCCCTTTATTGTTAGTGAAGTGAAGCAGACATTTCTACTTCTGCTATTCATCTCAAAGTAGATGTTTGAAAAAAGTCACACTGGTCACTCACTTTATAAACAGTCTGTATTTACTTCTGTAGCTCATATCCATTGATTGGCAACAGAGAATCCTATCTCACACAAAATCAAAGTCTTATTTCCTAGGACCATGTAGTTTTTCACCACTGCTGGTGGCAACAACATGCAGGACTTTCTGTTCTAGAAACTGAGGTAGTGATTAACTCAGTTTGCTTAAGAACCTGACTTTCCAAGAGCTGGGCATGCATTATGTCTACCCTGCTGAAGAGTATTCTGCTCTGCAGAAGATAGAATTTCACTTTGTCTCCAACAGCCATAGCCTCATGGGAACACACTGGGAACACTAAAGAGCATCTTTTATTTGCTGCCTAAAGATTTACATTATTAATCTAGGAATGTGCCTTGTTTATTTCCCCCATTCTTCCAGGAAGCTATTCTTGTACATGCAGCATGTAAACCCTTCTCCACCTTCCCTTGCCACTGCTGGAAGTAGGAGTGAGTTTGTTTAAAGGCTTACTTAGTCTTTCCTCAGCTCCCTCTGTTGCAGATGGGGAAAAATAACTTCCTCTAGAGTCAGTAAATCAGACCAAGTCAAAGCCCGGAAAGTTTGACCTGTGTTCTAAATGCCATTCAGACAAGCCTCTCCCTAAGATGAACTGCGGGTGAGTGTTCCTTGTCAGACAAGACTTTTATCAATACCTGAGGCCTTAGGCATTGTCATGCCCCAAGTAGCACCACATTTTCCTCGTGCGAGACCCAGATAGCAGAGATACACCAATATGATGTACTGTAATGCCATTTATTAGTTTGCTAATAACAAGTTATATACTTTTCTCTACACACATTACATCACTTATTACTTGCTACAGTTACTGATTAGTGATATTATTCATAATTGTTTGGTCTCAGCAAAGTCCACCATATACAACAGTACATTGTCCATTGTCCATTCTTTTGCAGTCTTATGATCAGTATTCCATGCCTTTCTCTACAATACACTGTCTCCTTCCGCTATCTGGTCCTTCTGCTCCTTGAGGCACCACCACTCTTAAGCTTTTTCCCAGCACGTAGCTTCAGATGCCTTACATCAATACAGCATCCTTTCCCACAAGGCATCAGAGGGGAGACTAACACAGGGCGAGTTTCGCCATCAGTGTGTTGTCTGTAAGTGTGCACTACACCATATCCAGGCATGCAGACTGGTCAAAGTTCTGCAGTTATGGCCAAGTCAGTGGTATCCATGTGCAACGCAAAGGTGAAGCAGAAGGGAGAGGTCTTCTGCAAGAATTCTCTTTCTGTCCAGTCAGTTACTGTTAGCTACTCCATATGCAAAAGTGCAGCAACAAAAGAGACCCCATTGCAGAGGCAAAAATGTTGGTCTGCAACAGAAATTACTTGGTTAAGAAGGAAGTTTTGGCTTGTCTTTTCTTTTACCTCCACCCTTGATGTCAGCTGTCTGTACGGCCTGCTGTCCTACCTGTCTGTGCACCAGTAGTTGGAACCTTGGGCCTGGCTTTCTCATCATGTCAGCAGTGTAATTCTGCTGGAGGAAAGCTGCCTCTAAGCTCACTCTGCCTGCAAGGTCTGCACAGACTGTCACTGCTATAGCCAGAGCCCGTGTCCACTAGGACATGGGGAGCACTTTGCGCTGCCTGCTCCTGCTTATTTCAGAAGTCCCTTCATGATGCCGCCATCACTACGAAAATGTTCCTTTGTCTCCTGCCTGACCTGAAGTCCTCCCGCGTGTGCTGACGAGCTGGGCACCCCGGAGGGCGCTAAGGTTTGCGCTGTGAGCCCGGCGCGGCTCTGCTGCGAGGCCACCCGCACGTCACTGCTGCCACCTTGTGACAACAGGGCAGCTCGCCACCGGAGCCCGGGCCGTCAGCTTCCTCTTGATGGAGCTCTTAAACCTGGAGTACGCGGTCCTTTCTGAATCCAGGGCCTGCACATGTGAAAGGAAGCAAAACACCAAAATTAGTCATCACGTAATATTGTTCTGTCCCTTCACACTATTTCAAGTCTTCATTAGTTCAGCCTATCTCTGAACAAGCGGGCCATGGAAATGGACATCAGGCTGAAGATGGTCTCAGCCACAGCGTGAATGGAGACTCCTGTCTGGTTCAGCCTCTGCAGGGCAAGGAGAGCCTCCAGGGCCTGGCCCCACTCTGCTCATGGACCAGGGCAGCTGGTACGCTGCTCCACACAGCTCCTATGGCTGCAGGACTGGAGTGCACTGTGACCAGCAGGAGGTTCACTGTCCACAACTGCCCCCAGGAGTCTGCAGCAGAATTGGAGCTGACAGAGATCCACGCTCACTAAACTAAAATGTACTGCTGATCTCTAGGTTAAGATGGAAATGTCAAATATAAAATTCTCAGAGTTCAGGAGAGCAACTTTTCACAACACAGATATATATATATCTGAAACGAACAAATTCTCCTAGTCAGGTAAACACCCCTGAATGAATTGACAATATAAGGTCAAGACAAGAGACAAAAATCTAAATTAAGGAAGGCAGAATTTCTGGTAAAACTGGGAGGCCTGAAGAGCAGTAAGACAAGGGCATGATGAGGATACGGCATAACTGGTTCCTATTACTGTATTAATCAAAAATGAAGGTGCACTTTTTGCCATGGTCACACAGAATTAAAGAAAAGAAAAGAGAAGAAAACCAAATTTGTGTCACTCACATACTAGGATACAACAGTGGCCATTGAAAGACCCAGATCTTCCAGACATTTAGTTCAGGGTCCTGGGCTGGTCTCTCCTTTGATGAAAACATTCAGACAAAACTACATGTTGGCTGTTTGGAACCAGGCTGGTTTTATATCTTTGCCCAAAGAAGGATTTATTTCATTTATGACTTCAGAATTTTCTCACCACCAGGATGCCTTGCTCACGTTATTATTTTCAACATTGCACTTAACATATTTAGGAATACTAAAATAAGATCAAATAACAGATTAACATTTCTTACTTTTAAATCCATTCATAAAGACAACTCCTAAACAAGTGCATCAGAGAAACTCAAATTTAAAAAAATGTACCAAAATTCAAATTGTGAGAGCCTGGACAACAGTGAACACAAGATTTTGCTTTTCAGACAGTTTTAAAGCAATGTTCTAGGGCAAACAGTGAAAGTATCAAGAACAATAAGGAAGATAATAGGAAGGAGTATAATAGGATTCTTAATCGTTAGATATTCCAGTATATATTTTTGATATAATGTTCAGTGAAAATTAGAAGCTTTCAGGACATAAACACCAGCATTCTGCCTGCTGCACCCTCTATTTCTGAAATCAGGCACATTCAAACTTGCTTTTAAAGTTGGCATTGTCACCTCTGTTTGCTTTCAGACTACAGTTTTTTTTCATTTCAGCACATATTTCTGCACTTCTTCTGTCCCCTCCACTAAAACACCATGCACTCAAGGCTCATAGCCAGACTGACTTCAGGCCTCACATGTCCCCAGGTCACAGGAAACATCCATATAAATACTGAATTGTAGTATTATTATCTCCCAAGCATCTCTCTGTCATATAGAACAGCATGAAATTCTCTGTAGACTCTTGTTAAAATAAAGAAACATGGCTTATCTCTTTAGAGAACATGATAGAAATTGTTCAACATACCAGAATGATATTGTACAAATCAAGTGAAGTTGAGGTGATACCAAAGCCACTGAAAAACAACAGACACACTCAAACTCAAAGTTTCGTCTTTTGAAAAGTCCTGTTCTCACCTCATCCCTAAAAAGGTAGACTCTGAGTTCTGCAAAAAAAAAAGCAGAGTGAAAAGCAAAACAAGAGGCAAAAATCATTCTTCAGTGGTAGTTTGGACTGGGAGCAAAAGAAAGTTAGCAGGGACTGCCAAAGCAACAGGGGTTGAAAGATGATGATAGCTTCGAAAAGCCCAAGAACAGGAGCATGAGGAGAAAAATCCGGCAAAAGGAGAGAGAGAAAAAACTGAATGTACAGAAGGAAAGAGAGATTTAAACAAGGTTGAGATACAAAAAAAGACTGAAAATTCTATTCTTTTCTGTAACTGAGTTGTCACTGATAAATGTTGATGTGCCTTCAGAGATCAAGAGCAACAAGAGAATATCTTTAAAACAGGAAACAATAGAAGATAGACAGAAAATACAGCAGACTTGCATAGCTTCAGTCTTTAGAGTGTATTTCACAATTGCCTCAGCAAAACATCTCTGGAGCTACATAGTTTAGATCTGAAAATTTCAGCTAATTCATTCTGACCTTCCATCTTCCTGTCTCCACGTAGCTAGCAGCCAAGTAGGCGGTAGCAATTAAAAAAAAAAAATCATCAGTTTTGTGCTGCTCCAACTGTAAGAAAAATCATTTGATTTTCTTTCCTTATGCCAGCCTAAACAAGCTTTTCTCTGCCTACTTGTAAAAGTCATACAAACCTGTCTCTGTCACACAGCAGCTGTTAAGAGCTAAGGCAGAGGCTGCAGTCAGGCTTCTGCAGTTCTACTTGCCTGCCACCACGACTGGCCCCCAAACTGCTTTCCCAGGCCTGCCTGACTGAGCAGCTGTGTCAGGGACACCTGAAGGGCCCAAGGGGTGCCAGAGCTGCATTACAGACACCCAAACAAGGCCCCAGCAATTCATCAGGGCAGTGTGCAGGCTGATGTTACAGTGCTCCACAAAGGTTGGCCGAACAGCAATCAGCATCTTTAGGTGATGGCAACATGCTTTTTATTTATTTATTTTTCCCTAGCAAGGGGCATTTCCATATTTTACCAAGCACTCTGAAGGCCAACAGAGGCATTCTGAAGTGAAACAGCTGCTTCTGAAACTGTGACAAAATGAGCAGCTTGTCGTTTTTAGTCTGAGCTGCGAGTTTCATATTTCAGCTCCTCCTTCACATTCCAGGCCTGCCTAGTCTCCGATCTTTTTGAAAATGGAGCCTCTCACAGCTACTTATCCTCTAAAATATTCAGTGCCCAAAGCTAGAGTCTTTGTTGTTTTTCTGTCAATGGTTTTTTGTACAGCAGTCCTCTGCCTACTTCAACTCAGATTTTTTAAACCTAAAACTAAAGATTTTTATTCTTTTGAAATCAAGGATTCACGGGGAAGAATAGTTTCCTTGGAGAAGTACAGAGGGAAAGTAAGTTATGACTTCTTTATATATTTTCCTTGATTCTTCACTGAAAAACAGACATCTATTTCTAGGTAAACAAAATGGTTTGTTGTGGGAACTTATGGCAGAGTTTTGTGCTGAATTCCTGTTATGTAAACAGTAAGCTAGAGAGAAATTTATTTTTTCTGGGCCTGCTTCCAGAATTAACTATTAGAACTAATAAAAGAAGAAAAACTGTTTATTATAAATTAATATAGTCTTGCAATTGAATTTGTGCATTTTAATCTTAGTTAAGAACAGTAGCATGTTCTGTTAAATTTTAAAAGTCTGAGAAATGTGGTTTTAATGTCTGTTTTAAATATATAGGTTTTTTACATGCTTAAAACTGTAAGCTTTAAGTTTATCCATTTTATGAATGTTTAAAGCGGGATATCTAAAAGTAAATACTTCAGTTGCTATCATTCTTATCAGCTTAATGAAATAACGATCAGAGAAATTAAGTCTAGCTCCCAGGCAGGAACAGTGCTGGCAGGGGGATATCTCCTGTTAAGACTTAATGAAATCTCTATGCCATCTCCAGTTTCTTTCTCTGTACTCTCACTTTATTTCTCCAAAGGCAACTTTGGTTGTAAACGTGGCGAGTTATTGCCAACACACAGACAAAAATTACATCGCTCTGCAAGATCTACACAGGGAGTTTGGTCCCTCCCACTTCACTGTGCTGGCCTTCCCCTGCAATCAGTTCGGAGAATCAGAGCCTGCCTCAAGCCAGGAAATAGAGGCTTTTGCCAAAGGGAACTACGGAGTAACCTTCCCTGTTTTCCACAAAATCAAGATCCTGGGATCAGAAGCAGAGCCCGCCTTTAAATTTTTAATAGGTAACTGTTTTATTTTCTATATTGAGCTGCCTATAAGCATGGTATTCTTCTTCAACTCCAGTCAGAGTTTAACAGGCCCAGTCTGAGCATACATTATTGTCTTCATATCTATGGAGAAAAAAAGGCATTCTGTGCACACAACTTATCTCATTTTAATGTAGATATTAAAAAAAAAAATTCAAAAGAGCTGTACCCTGAAAGCATCCATTTCTCCTCACTGACAATAAAAACAGCTTACTGTGACCAGATAGAAACATACAACGATGGACAATATAAACCTTAGTTCAAAGGTCTGAACAAACTACAAAATCCTACTTCAGGTTGTATGAATTTTGTTAGAAAGTTTTATTTTTTTACAGAGAAAAATACAACCAAGGATGCGTTAATACTATTGGAAAATTTAACATAAAAGCATGCAGATGAGACAATCCTCCTTTAGCAAAGAATCATGTCTCGCTTACAAATATTGTAAACCAGGAACATACTGTAGGATATATAATCACTAATTTGCATTAATTTATCTTGTAAGCTTCGGGGCCCAACCTGTAAATACCACTTGCACAAACACTATGGAGTGCTGTTAGAGAAAACATTTGCTGATTTAGGGCCTTACACTCTCACAAGCAAAATGAAATTTTGCTCAGTTGACCAAGAACTACACAGAGCCAGTTTAAAAGCCTCCCTGAATATTCCTGAGTTTTGGCCACATCTTTGACAATACTAAACACTGCAGCTGTGAAAGGAAGGATATTTAGAACATAACTGTTCTCTGTAACATCTTTTTTTAACTAGAAGATGAGGAAGGAGGAAGCCCAAACTTGTATTCCATCTTCCTGCCCACAAACAGGATCACAGCTACCTAAGCCAATACTACAGGTGCTTCTCCAAATAATTACAGTAGTCCTGTGAGAGACTCCGGTACCTCTCTGTCTATTCCAGTTCTTCACAGCTCCTCATGTCAGAAAACGGTATCAACATTTAAATGAAATGTCTTAAACAACCTAAGCCTATTGCTTCTTCTTATATTCTGTTTACATTCCTGAAAATTACTATCATACTCCTCCTCATTTAGCAGACTCTTAAGTGGTTGCTGTTGTCATTTGAATTACATTTCTTCCTATCTCCTCTTCGGCATGTCACTAAATACATTAGGCAAGCCCCCTGTTCTGAATTGCCCCAGTGTCCAGTGGAATTACTGAATGCACTCTGGAGATGCCTCTCTGTTCATTACAGAGAAGACTAGGGCAAGTAGGTACCATAGTTGGGTGAGATGGATCCAGGCACTGGAGCCAGACACTAACTCCCAGTGTCAGAGATTAATACTTACACAGAACCAGGACTGCTATATTCACACATTCAGTACTCATTTAACATATAGGGAGAAAGATACTCTGATACTCACACATTTTGAAATAACATCTTTCTTCTTCCGGAATTATATTGGTTCATATTAAATTACCGGGCATCTTCACTTAAGGAGAAAATTGCCTTCATTTGCTTGGCTTGACAGTCAGAAGGCTGAACATCTTCATGCTGCATCCCATTCTGACTGTGACTGTCAGCTAGCATTTTTCCAACACTGCCAAGTAGCTCAGTGCAAAAAAAAAAAAGAATTCACTGGCAGTAGAACATGGTGTCAGGGCCTTCACACAGCTACTACTTGTTACTTTCATAGCAGCAGCAAGACATTGTGCTGGGCCAGTGAAACATTTGTTGCAACATCTTTCCATCCCCTGTGTATTTGTACTCAAGACGTTCATATACATTAATAAACACTGAAAGAGTATTTAGAGTTGGGATTATGTCACCTAAAGACTGATTCTTGATAAAACAAGTCTGCAAAGATATGGTTACTAGTTGGGTCAGAATCTCCATTATACCCACTGATTGTCAGGGAGTCCTCTTGCAATCATAACATTACTAATGGGCAAAATTCACCAAGGGCAAAATTCACCACTATTCCCCATTCCTTAATCAAAATCTCCGAGTTTTCTGCTATTTCTTCTCTCAAAAACAGACTTCCCTTAAAATCTTTGAGACTCTAAAAACAAAGCCAGAGTCAGTGTACTACTTCTGACTCCTCCAGGAGTCATACAGTTTCCCTCCAGCCCCTTGAAATCTGAAATGACCTCTGTCAGATATTCATGGCAGCAACGTTACCAGTAAGGTTTAATTTCATGGGAAGGAGGGAGCTGAATTAATTCACCATCAACTTTATGGCTTCCTGCTCACATTTCACTTTCCCTAAACTCACATAAAACTGGGGATTCCCTAAGGAGTGTGTAACCCAATATCCTTCTCCCTGGGAAACAAAGCATAGTAAAAGCAGAATCATTTGAACAGTTTCACCTGAAGGCGACAGTATCATTCACTTCCCACTTTTCACATCATTAACATCAATGAATAAGACCATGCTGAAAGTTCTAGCAAAGAACAAGGTGGCATTACTTCAGAATGAATAGATGAAAAATCACTGCAGGATAATGAAACAGTTGCAAGAGTAAGGGAGTCACTAAAATTATCTGATGCTATTCTTACAGATTCTTCAAAGAAAGAACCTCGCTGGAATTTCTGGAAGTACCTTGTCAGCCCTGATGGTAAAGTTGTAAAATTCTGGAGACCTGAAGAGCCAGTAGAAAGTATCAAGCCAGAAATAGCATCATTAATCAGACAGATCATAATGAAAAAAAGAGAAGACCTCTGAAAAAGCCATTCACTCTGTGAATCCATTCAGTGGCACAGATGTACAGCCTTACCACATTCCTGGGAAATGCTGCTAGAAGAAAAACAATCAGGGGATATTTTTTTCTATTTGATGTTAGTATTTTCAGCTACACTATGTCAATTAATGTTGGGATGACTTCTGTAACAGCCTTGAGAACCACTGAGATTACAGAAAATGGCAAGGCAATAAAAACATTGCAGGAATGGACCTTCAATTTACACATAGTTCTTTAAATTGTTAACAAGAGCTAATTACAATTGTTATAAGCAGGCAAATGGCTAAAAGGAAGAGGGTTGGTTGTAAATGACTCAGTATTTGCACCGAAATTTTTCATTTTCCATCTACCAGTGAAAATAAGTTTTGGTACTCCATTAACACGTAACCATGTTGACTGAAAGACATGGGACTAAAAGCCATCGTATCAGGGTTTATAGAGATAAATGCAGCTGACCATAGCAGCTTTATAATACTGATAGATGAAAATGACTGAATTGTGAAGCTGTCAACTTAGTTGTAAAAAACTGTATATACAAAATAAGATTATTAGAAGTAAAAGAAAAGATGCAAAAATGTTTCCTTGCCTGCTTTGTGTGTATTTTGATTCATTTCACCTTTTCAGCAATACCTTTATCTTCTTTAGCTTTCTTCGTACATTTGCACTGTAATACAGGGCCTTGGCTCTGAGCTCATCTGCTGGATTTCCAGTTTTCTGACCTGGATGCAGGTAGGGCCTTCATGCATATATACGCATGCTCATTGCAGGATTCAAAGGGCAACAGAAATCAACAGAACAGCATCCTAACAGATATCTGCCAGCACAGCCTTCTGAGGCTGTCCAATACAATGCTCCCCAGCCACCCATTAAAATAAGCCTCCAAATAGAAGCTGAAAAGAGGAACAAAGATTCATGCCTTCTCTTCTCACCTTGCAATTCTTCCTCTCCAGCATGTAACTGCAAAGCCATTTCCAATTCTGTTCCACTGTTCTAGTTCAGATTGCCAAATGTTTTGATTGAAAGAGTAAATTGAAATAAATTAATTCAGGGAGAGCATAAATTGGAAAAAAGAATTCTATTCCAGCTGTCTAAACCTTAAAGGAGAGCTGAGAAAACAGAAATAAGAGAAACCAGCATCTCAGAAATTTTCTGTAAGAAAAAGGACTTGAATTTCTTACTCCTTGGTCAGAATCTGATACATGATACATCTACCTCTATAGAAATGTGAATATAGGGACCATTCAGACAAAGGTACCATTCACTCCTGAATCAAAACAAGATTTCAGTTTTTCAAGCTTTACTGTTTAATAAGTGTTCCTCCAAAAATTCACAACGTTTGTATCAATTATTCTTCATAAGACATGTCAGCTCTTTCAGTATTATATTTAGGGCAGAACAGTGATAAATTAAACACTTCTTTGTGCCTGAAAAAAATCATAGAAGCAGGGACAAGTAGCTTGAGAGGAGTATAGGAATGCTCCTAAGCTGTTTAAGGATGGGGTCAGAAAGGCCAAGGTCCAGCTGGAATGGGACTTGGCAGGAGGTGCAAAGAAGAACAAGAAAGCTTCAATAGGTACATCAACTGGAAAAGGAAAGTCCAGGAGAGCGTACCCTCTCTAGTGAGTAATACAGGCAGACTGGTGACAATGGACAAGGAGAAGGCTGATATATTCAATTTTTTTGCCTCAATCTTCAATAGAGACTGTTCTACGCAGGGCCCTTGAGCACATCGTTTGATAGGTGGGAAATTTGGGAACAATGCCTCCACCTCCTTTCTAAGTGAAGATGAGGTTCACACGCAACCACCCAGGGAACCTGAACATCCATAAGTTGATGGATCCCAACAAAATGATTCCCAGAGTCCTGAGAGAATTAACTGACCATTTAACTCACCAAGACACTCTCAATGATATTTGAACAAGCATGGCAGTCAGGTGAAGTCCCTGGTGAATGGAAAAAAGGCAGTGTTACCTCCATATTTAAGAGTAGGCATGACAACCCAGGGAACTGCCAAACTGTCAGCCTCACTTCTGTGCTGAGGAAGATCATGGAACAGATTCTCCTGGAAGACCTGCTAAGGCGCATGGAGGATAGGGAGGTGATATGGGATAACAGTATGGCTTCATCAAGGGCAGGTCCCGTCTGACAAAACGAGTGGCCTTCTATGATGGTGTAAGTCTGTCAATGGACAAGGGAAGAACCACCGATGTCATCTATCTGGACCTCAGTAAGGCCTTTGACACAGTTCTCCACAACATCCTTCTCTCTAAATTGGAGAGGGAATGATTTGGTGGGTGGACTGTCCGATGGACAAGGAACTGGTTGCAAGATCATACCCAGAGACTGGTGGTCAATGGCTCAGTGTCTGGATAGACATCAGTGAGTGACGAGTGGTGTCCCTCAGGGGTCAGTGCTGAAACTGATGCTCTTTAATATCTTCATCGGTGACATCAACAGTGGGATTGAGTGCACCCTCAGCAAGACTGGAGATGACACCAAGCTGTGTGATGTGGTCGAATGCCCAAGGGATGGCATGCCATCCAGAGAGTCCTAGATGAGCTTGAGCAGTGGATGCAGGTGCACGTCTGAGGTTCAGCAAAGCCAAATACAAGATCTTGCACCGGGATCATGGCCACCCTCCACTATCAGTGCAGGATGGGGGATGAAATGATGGAGCACAGCCCTGCTAAAAAGGACCTGGCAGTGCTGATATAGGAAGCTGGACATGATTCAGCAATGTGCCCTCACAGTCCAGAAAGCTAACCTAATCCTGGGCTGCATCAAAAGCAGCATGGCCAGCAGGGCGAGGGAGGTGATCCTGCCCCTCTAGACTGTGCTGGTGAGACTTCACCCGGAGTACTGCATCCAGATGTGGAGGCCTTGGTGCAGGAAAGACATGGAGATCTATTGGAGCACATCCAGAGGAGGCCGACAAAAATGATACAAGGGATAGAACACCTCTTCTATGAAGACAGGCTGAGATATCTGGGGCTGTTCAGCGTGGAGAAGAGAAGACTCTGGGGAGACCTGAGAGTGGCCTTTCAGCATCTAAAGGGGGGGGGGGGAGGGGCACTAAAAAAGAAGGGACAGACTCTTTAGCAGGGTCTGTGGTGATAGGACTAGGGGAAATTATTTCCAACTGAAAAAGGGAACATTTAGATTGGATATAAGAAGTTTTTTACAATAAGGTTGGTGACATACCAGAACAGGTTGCCCAGAGAGGTGGCGGAAGCATCATCCTTGGAGACATTTAAGATCAGACTGGTCCAGGCTCTGATCAGCTTGATCTAGCTGTAGGTGTCCCTGTTCACTGCAGGGGAGTTGGACTAGACGACCTTTAAAGGTCCCTTCCAATTCAAACAATACTATAATTCATTCTTAAAACCAAGTAACTCTATGGTAAAAATAAAGCATCTTTGGCTATCAGATTTGCACACATTTGAAAAGGAAAATAAATAGGAAGCAAATTAGAACACTGTTTACAAGCACACATTTATAGATAATGTTCAAAATTCAGCACAATTATGTGAAAGCATGTTTGTATAAATATCCACTTATGGTTTATGCAGGATATTGCTGATAAAACTATACACTATATTACAAGCATTATAAAACAGATTAAAAACTGTCTGTTGGATTCTTAAATAATCCCACCAACTTCAGCTAGAACTGGCCTTAGAAGATTAACAGATCGCAGTCCATGAGTGTTAAGGTTTATTAAATTCCTTATACAATATCCTATTCTTTGCCTTCCTCACTCCTTAGATCTGACATATGCTTTCTATTTTTGATGGATATCATTTAGCTGACAGCTCCTATTTTGAAAAATTTACCTGGGCGTGGATATATTCTAAATCCAGCTCTGTCACTGGTTGGACAATTCTCTGTTAATTCAAGTAATATCAGAAATTGTAGGATGACTTCCCAAACAAAAGTTATATTAGTAAACAAGGCCAGAACTCCTCTTCTCATGTTCATGCCTCCAACCAGACAAATGCATTATTTGCTCTTTGTACAGAGAACAGACTATGGCCTGTCTCAGTCACGGTGAAGCCAAAAAAAAATGACAAGTGTGC
This sequence comes from Numida meleagris, assembly GCF_002078875.1. Taxonomy (NCBI): domain Eukaryota; kingdom Metazoa; phylum Chordata; class Aves; order Galliformes; family Numididae; genus Numida; species Numida meleagris. Next base: position 16,965,408 of record NC_034438.1, read on the forward strand.
AAAGAATTGCACAGGCACATTTTGAACTCTGGCCCTGGGCAGCTTACTTAGCTGGACATAGTTCCTGTCAATCTGAAACAGCCTCTGTGCATGATAAGTAATCCTGTAAACATGACTTTTCAATTTACAAAGCAATATAGTTTTTCTTATTGCAGACAGTTCAGTGCCACCATATGATTCCTCATCAAACCAGCACCTTATTTCCCTGCTTCGGCTCTGTCTCCTGTTCCTACTTCCAGCTGGATTTCTGTCCTGGTTTTGGCCTTTTATCATCTCAATGCTCTAGCTGTATGATTTTTGCTCCCGTTTTTTACCTGGTTTCTACATTTTGCCACTTCTCTGCTTGTTCCTTTTCTCTTTTTGTCTTAGTCCTCAGACCAAATAATGTGCAAGGATTGCTTGCAGAACCACAAATTCTAGGAAGTGAGGCCATACTACAGTATGTCACTTACTTCAGTGCACTAGATGATTTTAAGATTATTTTATTTATACCTTAGTGTAACCTGAAAGGTCACCAATTCAATGTGAAATTCACTAAGATACAAGAGCCTATAGTTCATCACATATTTCCTTCCCTACCCATTTTGCTCATTTTCAATCATTTTTTTCATCAAAGGAAGTTAAGTTTAAATGAATCAGAACCATTGTGATTCTGCCAGCTTCCATTTAAGTGAGTTTAGCCGGAGCTGGAGCCACACACCTCTTCACCTGAACTAGGACCTACAGCAGTGAAGAAAAAGCAGAGAGTATCCAAACCACATCTGTGGTCCCACTGTCCTTTTTTTGATGAATGTTCCAAAGACTAAGAGACATAAGAAAACACTCACATGGGCCCTAAACCTGAAGTTTTTATGAACAACATTACTGAATTTACTCACTTAAGTTAGTAGAACTGTTAGAAACCAGCATAACTGTGTAAAACACAGTTAAACATATTTTTATCCATTCTCTCAGTTTGTATAACCTAGCACACCTTCTTTCAGCTGGCATAGGTCTCCACACCAGCTAAGGACCTGATGAGTAACAGTCTTCACATTTTTGTCTCCACAGTGACACGGCGATGTGCTAATGTGGCAGTGTAGTTCGTTGCTGGTGTATGAAGAGCAGCTAACTAACAATACACTGCCTAATCACCACACACAGCACTAGGAGGACACTAACTCTGCAGAGCTTCACAAACATTGCTCCTATTTCTTTTCATAGATCTTCATTTAGAGGGTTTACAAGGCACATTACTTGCTTTGTTTGGGTGCACCTATGACAAAAAGATTCTTTGCACTCTATAAAGTGCCAAGATGGATGAGGATAAAGGTAACACTTTGTTGCTTGTGGCAGTATGTGTGATATAAGTTTGCAGTGTAATCTGAATCAAAAGGATCAATTTGCTCCCAGCCCACATCCTGCTGAGGAAGAATACTGTGTCCTGTTCAAATTGTGCTTCCTGGTGAGACTAAGTGCAGATTTTTAGGACATCCATGGTCACAAATTGAGTTATTTTGTGAAGCAAGTGGAGAAGAAAAACTCTAAAATTGACTTCTCCTTTTACTATAGAATGGAAAAGTAACTACTTTTACAGATATGGCTTTCAGGTAGTTAGTGAAAACTTCTAATTACTCATTTAAAAAAAAAAAAAAGAACAACACATTGCATTTGTCAAATATCATTAAACGGAATTTAAAACAATTTTTTTAAACTCATGTAGTTTTCAGTTGTGATTCTTCAGCTTCAAGAAAACTTCCAGAGAGTTTAAAGTTGTTTGAAATTATTTCAAACCTGAAATAACTACTGAACTAATTGCCTGTTTCAAGCATTGCTAAACTTCCTGCTGCCTTGGTATCTAAGTGCAGATGAAAACCAGAGACTGAATCAATCAAAAATTCTCTCTGTTCTTTGTATAATGGGAATACAAGATACAAGTATTACACCAAAAATGAACCGAGCAATATGTATTAAATTTTAAAAACAAAACAAAAACAAAAACAAAAAAAACAGTAAGAATCAATCAAGATGATGCAAAAGATTCTATACATAAAAGTAGCAGCTCTCCAGTTTGATGCTAAAGGTATGTGGAGCAGGATAGCAACTGCATGTTAGCTGATGTCAGAGTTTCAACCAGCTAACATACACTGCCACCCCACCGCACACAGAGGCACCACCTGCACTGCTGGAAATCAGATCCCTAACTCTGACCAAAGTGTCGGCCTCCAAACAGCGGTAGGCTGTCCCTGCAGCAGGTGGCAGTGTGGTAGTGACTGCTCCATTCAGCACAGCAGCCGCTAACAGCACACTGCCTTCCAGCCACAGGGTCCTTGCAGAGTGTGATTTCTCATGAAATGCACGTGCCTGGAGGTTATATCTTATTGTCTACCTAAATTCAGCACTGCTACCTCTTCTGAGATTCATGCTTGAACATATGTATGCATGCACATATATATTCAAGCAGTAAATGCCTTCATGGCACAGATAAGTTTCTGATTTGGTAAGACTTGAATTACAGTAGTACCACAAAACCAATGCGGACTGTGACAAGAATCAGGCCCCAGACTGTCAAAAAAAGAACAGGAAATTGTTGCAAACGAACAGATTCTCACAAGCGCCAGTATGTTGTCTCCACTAGTTAGTTTGTATTACACACACTTGGTTCTGTCCTGTTAGTCCTTGGGCAGCCACACTGGTCATTGCAGGAGCCCAGGCCTGATGCTAAATGAGACTGGAGTCTAACTCACTAGAGTCAATTTTCTTGGTCTGAAATAACAATTATTGCTGATCACTTCACAGTACAAATTAACTTCAGGTGTTGAGGCACACTGTACCTCCATTTACAGCTACGAGGAATGCCGAAAGACCCCAAGACTCAACTTAGGGACACAGTCTAGGTGGAGGTAACACTTTACCCCCAGCGCTCATGTTCATGGAAAGCCCTTTGAAGCCATGCTGAAGCCTGAGTTTTTTGTATCAAACTGAATGAATAACAAATGCAAAGCCTTTCCCTTGCTTCTTTAAAAACAAACCGTTCAAAATAAATAGTACCCGTCCTGAATTCTCAATATAATACACCATAGCACTCACTTGCCTGAGTGCTGCTGTCAGCAGCTGTAGAACAGTGCTGGCTAACAGACTTGTGTTTGTTTCGCAGTGAGAGGCCACATCTGCCTTTCCACGATGCTCTTGAGCGAGGCAGTCTGGAGTGCTGCGAGCAGCTGTGGGCACCTCAGGACAACAGCCAGCTAACACGCACTGCCAGGCCGCAGCTTCTCAGCCACCAGCTGCCAGCTGCTCCTTCTCCTGGAGCCCCATCTCTGCTCACTTCCACAGCACGGCTCTTCCCATGGTGTCACCTATGTAGAGTATTTATTTTGGAGAGATATTCTCAGCATGCTGAGTATCATGCCCATACCTGTGGGCACACTGCTCATCTCCTGCTTCAGCACTTTCAGTGTGGTCGTTGTCTGTTACACTGCCACCCACTCCACCACTTTGTATCAGTATCACCAGGTTTTGTAATTGGTGCCTTCACACACAAGGTACCTGTGCTTTGCATCCTGCAGTATGGTGGTTTTTCTGAATCCTCCCCACAACAGCTTTACCATAGTTGGTGTTTTTCTACCATTTCACATCCTGCAGTTAAGAAGGTGTAAGAATTAACAAGAAAGTAAAAAACCTATAATCCCTGTTCCTCAGAACCACATTCTAGAGCCTCCTCCTTTCCCTCCCCTAGAAATACAAAAAGGGAACACTTTAGCACAAGCAGCCAAGAGCAAACATCTGTGCTGCCCTTACCTCAACCACTTTCTGTAGGTTTTGCTCCTTGCTCCGCTCAAGGTCTTTTCCAAGCACCCTCGTAACTCTTCCCTTGAAAGAAAAGAGGCACAGCACTCCGTGGATGCAGGGCCCCCAGAGGGGTGGCAGTTCCTCACCCTCCATCCCTCCATCCCCAGACAGGTGCAGTCCTCCAGCACCGGCAGCCCCGCACCCTCACAGGGCGCTGGGGTCCCAGGCACCATTACCCATAGCCGTTACTCCTCCGTCCTCATCCACCTCCTGGCAGACTTTGCTACTTCCCAGTCCAACCCTGCGGACCTGGCTGCGCCCTTCCTTTGAGTGACCTGACCCCTGGGTTCCTGCAGTGGAGCAGCCCGGACGGCGGGCAGGTGTGAGGAAGGCCGCCTCCAGGCACGGCCCTTGTAAGCAGTCGGCCCCGGGGCGGCGGTGCCACCCGGCCGCCTCGCACTCCCCGCCGGCCGCCGGCGCTCCTTAAGTGTCCGCGGGCGCGGCCGGCGAGGCGGGAACCCGCGACTGGCCCGGCCCGGCCCGGCCCGGCGCTGCCCGCCGGCGGGACGCGGCGCGCCCGGGCTGCGCGGCGGCGCCAAGGAGCGGCGGCGGCGGCAAAGGAGCGCCGCGCGGCGCGGCGGGTCCCCCGCGGCCGCGGGTAGCGGGACGGGCAGGATCCGCACCGTGCCCGGAGCAGGCAGGCAGAGGCACCTGGCACCATGCAGGACCTCGGCGCCGGGCAGGGGCGATGCGAGGCCCGCACCTCCGCTCTCGGGGTGCCAGCGGGACAGGGGGCCTCGTGGGTGAAGGGCAGCGTGCGGAGTTGCTTCTCAGTGCTGGCAGCTTGGGCCTTGGAACCCTGCTGGAGCAGGGTTTAACTGAATCCAAAGAGATAGCAGGGCAGTTAGCACCGCACATTTCTTGGGCATTTTATTCAAAGTACGTTCAGAGCAGTAGTTTGTCAGCTTTTGTAGCAGGCTCCAGTTTGTGCAGTTACACCACCTGAGTTTTCAACCAGCAAGAGCTGAGGGAGACACAGCATGTAGAAGAATCCATTTTTTCTCATTCTAGATTTTAGGTTTCAGAATTAACATTAGAATCATGGAATCATTGAACTGTTTGAGTTGGAAGGGAGCCTTAAAGGTCAGCCAGTCCAATTGCCCTGCAGTGAACAGGGACACCCACAGCTAGGTCAGGTTGCTCAGAGCCCCATCCAGCCTGGCCTTGGATGTCTCCAGGGATGGCATCCACTACCTCTCCAGGCAAGCTGTTCCAGTGCCTCAACAACTTTACTGTAAAAAACTTACCTCTTGTACTCAATCTGAATCTCCCCTCTTTTAGACTGAAACCATTTCCCCTTGTCCTATCACCACTGACCCTGCTAAAGTGTCTGTCCCCTTCTTTCTTACAGCCCCTTTAGATATTGAAAGGCTGCTCTCGAGTCTCCCCGCAGCCTTCTCCTCTCCCATCTGAACAGCCCCAGCTCTCTCGGCCTGTCCTCATATGGAGGTGTAGCATCCCTTGGATCATTCTTGTGGCCCTCCTCTGGACACCCTCCAACAGGTCCGGTCTCCATGTCTCCAAGTCATGGTATTATGATTTTTGGTTATTGGTATTCCATATCATAACATCATGTAGTGTATGTATCTGGTTCTCAGAGAGAAGAACTACTACATTCCCCAGGGGACTTTGCTACCCTGTTACCATTTTCCGGTCAGAGGGAAAGATAAAAACTCGCAGATCACAAGACCTTCCCTCTTTCTGCCCGTCTCTTGTCCCGGCAGCATCTCGCTCTCCAGCCGTCTCACCATCGGTATTAGAGTAAGGCCTACTTTAAGTTTGGACATTCTCTCTCACTGTATTGGATTTATCAGCTTAAATTGTAATTCTATTGTATTATAGTGTGTTATTTTGTATTCCGATATCTTATTTAGTAAATTGGTTTGTTTCTCCTCAGATTGTTGCCGCTGTTTTTGCTCTCAGGCCCATCTCCCTACCCTTTTTTCCCTTTTCCCTTTCCCGGGGCATGGGTCCGTGGATCCTCTGCCCCATTCATCACGGAACTGGGCCAAACCTGCCTCTAAACCACTGACACTCCATTAAAAGTGCTATTTTCTAAGAGTAAGAAGTACAGTGCCACATACAAAAATGGGCTCAAAGTTCCCTTATTTATGTTTTCACTTTTCCCCTGAAGAAGACAGACTTTTATTTCTTTCTGATTGGAAAAATGTTAGTTGACAAAAGAAAATTCTTCCCTGAAAAATCTCTCCTTTTCATGTCCCGCTTTCTCCGTCAGTTCTTTAGCAGCCTATGTAACGTCTGGATGAGGAGATCATACAAGCAAGGCAAGGGGGGGAGATATATTTATTAATGCCTCAGCTCTAGACAAAACTTAGATATCAGATTGTAGAGCTGTTAGGCCAAATCAGCATAAAACTGTTACAGAAGTGTCATTTTGTCATCTCACTGCTATGGGTAAGGACACAGCAAAGGACATGCAGGCTATAAAGCGGCTGACTCACTCAGAAACATTGTAATACTCAGTGTAAAACAAACAATACACAGAGCATCGCAGAACTTCCTCTGCAAAAGCTTGTTTGCAACACTTCAGGTGTTCGTTTAACTGAAGATGAGCTCTTCTTACCAGAGTAATACACAAGCAAACATTGACAGCCAGTTCTTCTCTGCGTGGTCACTGCCTAGAGGCAGCACTGGCAAGCACTGCAGAACCAGCTCAGGGTAACAGGTCATCCATCAGCATCTGTATCCATCACCCAAGAAAAGTGTATCCAACAGTTAACTACCAGACCACTTCCTGGGTCTCCAATGAGGCTTTAGCCTTCCGAAACTTGCTGAAAAGTTTCTTTCAGATGAGCAAATCAATAAAAATGCAATTTTAAGTGAGAGTAATTTGTCTCATAGTGCAATGCTTTAAAGGATTTACCATATGAGAGCTGTATGGCTGCAAAATAGAATAAAAAGATGAAGACTTTAGAGTCAGTAAGCTTTTGTTTGAGTGAACCAGTGTTAGAATTAATCAAACTTCAATGGAGGAAATGTTAAAAAACTTGAAACACTCTTAATCTAGAATAATTATTATAAAACTGTTATCCAGATGTCAGAGTCAAGTCAGACATGTTCCCAATTTTATAAATAAATTAAAAAAAAGGAGAGAGGGAAAGAGAGAGGAAGAGAGAGAGAGAGAGTTATAATCTCTCTATAATTGTGTAACTCTTTTCAAGAAAACAATTACACATATTACCAGAAGTCTCTTGTGGAATATGATCATTATTCCCACTTGCTGATAATTTCAGTATACATTTGTATTATATAAGCAATTCCAAATTCCTTGGAGAACAGGTACTGATTGTCTGCACACAGACCTGATGGGGGGATCATGGGGAAATGCACACATGAGCCTTGACAGTCTTTTCTATGCATTATCTTCTTAATAACAGATATGAATTAACTCATAGCTTAAATTGCTTTCTTTGTGGCCTGGGAAAAATAAATCATTGACAGGCAAAGGGCCCTTCACAAAATTTGACCAACCAGGGTGACATCTGGTGACATGTTAGGACTCTTGATAACTTGACTGCTACCTGAGAATCCAGGAGGGATAAAATGAGATTAGCACAGTAAGGCTTTAAAGAGAAAGTAGTGTGACTCACTGCAACCAGTGCTGCAAGCAGTGACTCCTGCCAATCAACCTTCAACTCCTGCATACACACACCATGAACAAGCTCAAAGAAAATATTTTGTTTTCTCCATAAAAACTCCTCCCAAACAGTGATTAACAGGTGGGGAAAAAAACACCAAGATTCTATATAGAATCCAGCAGAATTTAGATAACTAGATCCTGAAATAAGTCAACAATAGACAAAACCCAGAAATAAGCAGAAATACCATAGGAAAGTATGAATTGTTTTGCTTTTGTTAAAAATGCTATGTTGGGCTGTTGGGTAGGTTTTACAATATCAAGGACATCCTTAAAACTGACTTCTTCACCTGAAGTGCCTAATATTTTGCAAATGATGTGATAAGTGAGAGCTCTGTTGGCACTTACAAACTGGGAATGAATTTTTAACAGTGCAGCTTGGTTTTAAAAAAGCTGTCCACAACTGAGCAAGCAAATTCTGAAATGCTACCAGCCCTTCACTAAAATTTCTTCCAAATGAAATTAAATGATTAAATGTCTTGATTTCTCTTTCACTTTTTCTCCTTTTAAGCTCCATGTTATGGAACGCATGCAGCCAACTGCTCCATTACTTCACTTACATACTGGAAGTGTGGGTTTCCAGTGTTCAGTTTGTAGCTCACTGTTAAGCATGTTCACTTCAAATCGGTATGTAGAAACTGTCATTTGTCTTTCTGGCAGCAGATGGTGCTAATATGTTTTGGTTTCAGTACACCCATGAAAGATGATGAGTAGATTCTCAGTCACACAGCTGTGGATTTTTTTCTCATCCAGCTGTACCTGAGGTCTCTTCATTCTTATTTATCATCAGGCTCTAATCATTCATCTCTGCTTCCTATAGCAGGTAAGGACAGTGAAAGTAATGGAAGGATCTAAGCCAAGCTAAACCCTTGACGATTTGGGGTTTTTCAATAACAGAATGGCCTATATGGCATTTGGCTTGCAGTCATGAGAGGGGTTTCACCTCTCTCAAAGTGGGAAGAGGGTCTTTGGGGAAAAGCTAGCAGTGCTCATTGGCAGGGCTTTAAACTGGTGTTGAATGCAGAGGTGTGTAACAGCAAACCTGTTCATGAAAAGCTGTGCAATTGCATCACTAGATTAGAGAGACGGGGTGCTAACAGGGGCTCTAAACTTCTGCACTGAAGCAACATTGTGGCACACTTGAAATGTTATGACAGTGTGCCAGGGACCACAGAGACATTAAGAGAGGGCAACAAGGAAACTCAAAGGAAATATTTCCAATGAATTAAGGAGTTATCCTAAAAGAAGTCAATAAGGCCAGCTTCCCAGCTGAAGTGCCTCTTCATCAAAGTACACAGCTTGGGGAAAAAACAGGAGTTGGAAGCCAGCATGCTACTATAAAACCATGATGTAGTTGCTGTCCCTGAAACCTGTTGGGATGATTCCCGTGACTGGAATGTGGCTACCAATGGCCACAAGCTGTTCAGAAGGGATAGGCGAGGAAGGAAGAGAAGAGGTGTTGCCCTCTATATCAAAGAAGGAAAAGAGTGTGAAGAACTGTCCCTGAAGAACGGCCATGAGCAAGTTGAAAGCCTGTGAAAGAGAATTATAGACTGAGGCAACAAAAAGGGCCTTGTGGTTGATGGCTGCAACTGGCTCAAGCAGAGACTGTTGACGATGCCTTCTTCCTCTGGCTACAGGAGGCATCACAACCACAGACTCATCCTGCTGGGGGATTTCAGCCACTCTGACATCTAGAGGAAAAGTAGCATGAAGAGCTGTAGGCAAGCCAGGAGTCTCCTGCAATGCATCAAGGATAAATTTTGAGCAAAGGAATAGACAGCTTCGTGAGGGGGAATGCAATACTGGACCTGTTGCTCACCAACACAAGTGAATTGATTGATGACATCAGAATTAGGGACTGCCTGGGCTGTAGTGATCATGCAATGGTGTAGTTCACAAGCCTGAGGGATATGGGACAGACAAAGAGTAAAATCAGGATGAAAATTTTAGTAAAGCCAAATTCCAGCACTTCAGAGAGATAGTCAACAAAACACCTGGGGAAATTGTCCTCAAGAATAAGGAAACAGAGCAGAGCTGGCAGATCTTTAAGGAAGCTTTCCTTAAAGCTGACAAGGCCACCTGAGAGTGGCCTTTCAGTATCTAACATCTAAAGATTCAGTATCACAGCAGACTCACGAGCAGGGTCTGTGGTGATAGGACTAGGGGAAATTATTTCCAACTGAAGAAGGGGAGATTTAGGTTGGATATAGTGTCAATGGTTTATGGGCTGGTTCAGCCTGGTTCCATGACTAATGGGGCATTAACTCTTTAACTCCTAGTGCACTACATGATGTTATGATGTGAATACGGATAACAAAAATCATAAAACCATGACAATAAGAATAACGTTTGTTACAATAAGGGTGGTGAGGTAGTAGAACTGGTTGCCCAGAAAGGTGGTGGGAGTGCCATCCCTGAAAACATTCAAGGCCAGGCTGGACCAGACTCTGAGCAACATGACCCAGCTGTGGCTGTCTGTTCTCATTGCAAGGGATTTGGCCTGGACGACCTCTAATGACCCCTTACAACTCAAGTGATTCTATGATTCTATCAGCTTCAGCACACTCTGAGATAAAATTCCATTTTTTCGTTTGGAGGTGAGATGTGAACATCAACAGCAACCTTCACAATGTTACCCAACAATTAAGAAGTAGCTGTGGCACCACATTCAGAAAAAGTTGGGTTTATCACATACAGACCACTGAACAAGTAGAAACAGGAGCTATAGGGCTCAGGTGTCTCATTACATGATAATAAGGATGCTTACTGACTGAGCTGATGCTAGCCTACACTAAGTTCTGACAAGTAAAAAGGTCACAAGATCTCATCATTGAAAATTGTCCTAAAGTAATAGATCAGAGGTTTTCTCCATTTCAGTGAAAGAGAAACAGAAACAAGATTTCCGAAGGCTAGAGAAACATTCCTGACTAAGGAGGATAGTGAACATGGAGTGTGTACTGGACTAAACTGATACAAATGGTTTTCCAAACAAGATGTGGTCACTGTCTAGATACGCAACTGGAGAAACTAAAAGAGGTGTAACCAATTGTCCTAAGAAAAAAAGTGACCTTTTTGGAAATTGAAGGAGTCAATCTGAACAGGATTTATCAAAAATTTGTGTTGCTTTTTTAAATAGGTGTGGAAAAATTGTTGAACCCATTTTGATGGAAATTTGATTCCCATTTGCAGTTGCAAACGGATGAGAAGTTTCTGGAAAGTGAGGCTTCAGACTTCCTGATAGCTTGAAAAGGAAATCTTGGCTTTGTTAGATGCTCACAGAGGTCTTGAGGAATTCAAAGATTTCTCTTTGTGTATATATTCATGGTTCTCCCTAGTTTTCATCCACTATCCCAGAAAGATCCCAGTCTTATTGCCTGCTCAGTCATGTCAATGCTGAGCTACTTGTGAGTGGAGTAGAGGAACGGCTCTTAGTGTGGTACAGAGTGAACTCTGAAGGCTAACAGTAGACGTAGATAATGGTTTCCATTTGCAAAGGACAGCTTTGATTCTCAGGTGTTTCTGACTGTCATGGTAATCAGAGAAAGGGTGGGGAAGAAAGGAATCAGGAAAGGGAAAGGACTTCCTGCAGTTCATATGGCTGTTCTCTTCATTTCACACTGCCATGAGCAGTCATTGTTTAGATTCCACGACGAAATGTTATCAACCATGCAGTTGGAATATTCTGGCAGTGAACTCATAGCTTTGGTTTAGCTGTACAAAGCCTGGGTCATTAATATTGCCTTCAGAATACAAAGTGAATGAAAGTTCTTATTTTTTTCACTGAGGTTTTCCATAAGCCATGCACTTCACTTCTGTTACACAGTCTGCTCATTAGACAGTTTACTCTCACTGATCTTTGCAAACACAGTGAAACTTGTTGTGAACGTATGGAGAGGGAGCTCTAGAAATGGCTATCCACTCTTCCTCGTCAATTGAACCACAACAGTTCAGGAACTAGGGATAATTTCATCCTCTACTCAGGAAAGAAAGAAAACAAAAAAACTGAATCTGAAACTGTTCCTTATGTGTTGCATTATGTCACTGCAAGTATGCTGTATTTTCTGGACAGACAGATCTGTGGAAGATGGTGTACCATCTTATATTCTTCTGTTCTTTGTGCATTTGTGCCACACAATGATTTGAACTTCTGTATTTCCTGTGTCAAATTTAACAGTAAATACTCTCCTAGTTGACAAATGTGCATAAGTAGATGAAGATCTCTTTAGTTCAAGGAGGAATTTGTGTCAGCTGTCAGCTTGTGGCTTGTACAAGGTTTTTATTATTTTGAAAACAGGAGATGAAGAAAAAAAAAGAAGAATAGAAACCATGTACGAAGTAATAATGCCTGGAGGCATCCATTTGAATAAGGTGTTTGGCGATTAATGCAGCATACTGTTGACTCCTAGGATTGCTGGTTTTAATGTGACCTTTAGCATTCATAAAACAATGCAATTCATGATCAGTTTCTTCAGCAGCACACTATAGTAATTGCCTCTTGTCTCTATTCATCTGTCAGATCAAGAGCTATCCTGGTAGGTCATACCTTTCAGGCCTTTCTGCTAAGTTTCTCTCTTCAGCGTGTACTCCTTTTGTCACATTAAGAATGCATTTTGTCGAGACACTGCTGCAAAGACTGTCTTAGTTAGGGCTCCCAGAACAACAGAGTCCTGTGCTTGCTTTGAGGACTGCACACAGCATACTACAGTTTGTTTACCTTGGGTAAATTCCATCCCAACAACAGAACATCTGGGTTTGTTTGCCAGCTGCCAGCTGTGTGCCTAAATAATATTTCAACCTGGAATCCAGAGATTCTGTATTAAAAAGCTGCCAAAATGCCACCAATATCCATTTCTTTCCAAAAAAAGAAATCCCATTTCTGTATGGTGATCATCCACAATTGCTAATCCCCTTCAACCTAATTCAAAGATGAGAATTACTCCATGAGGAAGCTCCAAAGGTAACCCATAACAATCAGGACTGTTTCTCTGAGGGTGATCCCTAACTCCCTATGCTGCTTCACAAATCCTTCCAGAAAGAGAAGTTCCATGAGGATGAGGATTTCTCATATATATTCCACTGAGGTTTCAGCAGCAGTAGCAACAGCAGAAGTATCTGCCAGCTGCACGTATGTGCACGGATGGTGATCAATTCTGTGGCAACTCTTCCATACTGAGCTTGATTTAGTCTGTATTCCACAATTTAGTAGCTCCCAATCTAGCACATAGCTGCACAAAAGAGGAGGAGATTTAAGAAAAAAATACAGACAGTCCCCCAAAGAAAAAAAGTTTCCATAGTGATTTCTCTATCATTTTTTGTTGTCTTCCTCTGATGAGCAGAAATTATCACATCTAATTTCAAGCTCTTAGCAATTCCTTTGAGAATATGTGGTATGTAGCAGTCTTCCAAAACAGCAAACACAGTTATTGTCTCTACTAATAATAATGAAAATACAATATTTTATTGCATGTTTGTTGCCTTTTTACTTGTCCCTGACTTTTGTCTTCATCTTTTTTGTCTTGGTGGTAAATACAACTATGTTTCTTGTTTCTTGTGTGTCATCTCTCTTTGCTACTTAATCTTTGTTCTGTGATTTCAGTGTTTTCATACTGAAAAATGTTGAACACAAGCATTAAAAAGCAGTGCAAATTCTTCAGTACTATTATTCACAGGTTGTTTAGTTTCTGTCTTGATTTTCATTGAGGAACTTCTGCTTGTAGTCACAATCACTTCTAAACCTAGACCATGTGTACTTATTGTAATGTAAACATAAGGAACAAACATTAATTTTCTTGAATTTATGACCCACTTTCTAATTTGGGTTGTACCAAATGGTAATAAAATGCCCCTTTGGTTAAACAGGTATGTTTGCTTTGCAATAGAACAGAGTGAGTTACAGAATTTGTGCAGGAAATGACAGCTTGCTCATCTGCTTTTTGGGAAACCAGAAAAAGCCTTTCTAAATATCCATATCTCTAATTCTTCTTCTGTGAGACGTTGGTCAGGGTCAGTGCTCCTTGTACTGATGTCTTTGCTGTGTTCTATGGTCTGTGGTCTGTGTTAAAGTGCTAGAAAGAAAGAAAGAAAAGAAAAGAAAAGAAAAGAAAGAAAGAAAGAAAGAAAGA
>NC_034438.1:16979096-16989268 GCF_002078875.1 Numida meleagris
AGAAAGAAAGAAAGAAAGAAAGAAAGAAAGAAAGAAAGAAAGAAAGAAAGAAAGAAAGAAAGAAAGAAAGAAAGAAAGAAAGAAAGAAAGAATAAGAAAAAATAAAGAATTCAATAGGTAAAAAAGATATTTAATAGAGTTAGCTCTGTTAGAATATATTCTTTTTCTCTTTTAGATATTTGGCCATGAAATTCTGTGAGTTTTCTGGAACCAAAAGGTGCACACAGATAAGCCAGGAGGATAGACACTTTCAAAAATATCTTTGGGCAGAGACTGTAGGTTTACAGAACATGCAGCACAAGTCTCTGTTTTGGGGGCTCTGGGCTCTTTTGAACTATCAACACAGCAGAAGGCAAGCAAACAAGCAGACTTGAAAAAGGAAGTAAGATGATGACGTGCAAATACACCATCAAGCATTTTTTCATTTAGTTTAATTTGAAGTTATACATGCTCTGACCAGCAGGAATTATTTCATGTATTTTTCAGCTGGTGACTTGATAAACCAGATTAAAACTTATGCCCAGGTGCTACGTTCAGATAAATCAATGTGAGTAAGTAAAGCGTCGTCTCTCTGCCTAAGTACTGCACAGGCACCCATCACCATAATCTAGGAGCTCTCTAAAGTTTTCATTACCCTCCTTTCTTGTTGAGAAGAGATGAGCTGGTATCCTTCATTCTTGTCAGAGCAGTCATACGGGGAATGTGTGTTCTTTTCCTCTTAACACCTAAACCTGTTGCCTATTTTGCCTCCACTGATGGTTTTGTCCTTGTGGATCTTCCACCAGGGGGCGGGAAGTTTCCTTGTTCCACAGAAAGTGGATTTCAAGGGAAACGATTGTGGACAGAGAAACAATGTCTCAAGTGAAAAACTCTATTTCTAATCTGACTTTCTATATCAGGAAAAGCCAAACGTTGAATGGAAATCCTGTGCAGATAAGTGCCCTAGGAGAATTGCTGGTTGATTTTTTTTTTCAGTCAAGTTGAATCATTTCCAAAATTACAGTAAATTAGCCTCAAGTTACAATCACAGGGATGTGCAGTAAGGGGTGGAGGCTTGGGGCTTTCTGACAACAGGTACATTGGATTTTCAAGAGCAGACTGTAGTGTGGCAGACCCCAAGGATGCAGTACAGTCTAAAATGTGAAAAGAAGCAATGTACATGGATTTGCCCACTTTTCTGACATTTTTATCCTCTGCCTAAATTCACGCTTCAGAAGTTTTCATGTTTTAATTTTGCAAAAATTTTGATGTTACAAATAAAAATGGAACAATTCTAGAGCATTTCTACACTTGAATTGTCTTTGTTTTCACTTTTGAAGTGCTTAAATTACATATAGAAAGAAAAGCATATATCCCTGAGATGAACTTTTTTTATCTATCTGGTAACTCCACACATACCAGAAGCTGAAATTCAAACTCTGTAACTTGATTGAGTGCCCGTCCCTTGTTGGATATTACTCAAATGCTTTCATAGGATCCCAGAATCTACATCGTAAGTGCTGACTGAAAATAATGTGGCAATTTATTGAGATGTGTCTTTGTACAATAAACAAGTTAATCTGGCTAAATCTTTCATTAACATGGAAAGAAGTTAGGATTGTAATACATATATATTTACTGCTTTATTTAAACAGCTAAATACTGTTCAACACATAGTGAAGAATGCTTTTGTACTGAGGCTTAATTTTGGTATGCTAAATAACTATTCTTACAGTTAAAAAAAAAAAAAACAGAAATACAGAAAAATAAAAAGTAAAACCCATCTTACCTAGTAACAAATACTGATGTATCTTCAAAACTATTAGAGCATTTGAAACTACAGTACTGTTGTCTATTGCAGCCACTCAAAGTAACACTGACAGTAGTGGAAACTGAAGTTTCCTGTATCTGGTCCACTTCAGCTAAGAGAAGGTGAACCAGAGATAATGAATTTGGTAAATCGTGCTGCACTTATTGCTAGGATTGTTGACAAAGGAGCATCTGCAAAAATAAATAAATAAATAAATAAATAAATAAATAAATAAATAAATAAATAAATAAAATAATCCCAAAGGGGCCAAGTTTCAGAGCTGAATTGTTTGAGAAACATCCAGTGGTAAGGAATCAGACATACAGTGGTTACAGTATTTCATTGCACCTGCTACACAAAGAAGTGTAAACTGTAATAACCTTTCTACTTCTGAGCACTTAGAAGAATAAACGATTTGGGCTAGCATTTTTCTGATGATGTAATCACAAACTTAACCTTTTTTTCTAAGTCAAGGTTGTGTAAGAGTTCATACAGAAGTAACAA
Organism: Numida meleagris; assembly: GCF_002078875.1. Lineage (NCBI taxonomy): Eukaryota > Metazoa > Chordata > Aves > Galliformes > Numididae > Numida > Numida meleagris. The sequence continues at coordinate 16,981,390 of NC_034438.1, forward strand.
CACACAGTTTATAAGTGCTTTCTGCAGGTTCATAGCTCCTCTGGCAGGTGTTGATTCTGGCATTAACCCAAAATCCCAAAATGAGACAAAAAAAAAAAAAAAAGATTTAATTTCGAGGATGTTGAATCCATTGCTGACAAGGAACTCTACTTACAAATAATGTAAAGCAAATATGTAACTGCAGATCTTGATTCCATCTGCTCTCAGATTTCTTCAAATTTAAAAAGGATTTTTCTATGACATGTGAAGAAATGGACATACTGTTCTATTTAATCTTTACAAGAGGTAGCACTGCACTTTAGGGCCTAAAAGTCGCATTGTAATTGTCTACTGCCTCTGTTTTAATGACGTACATACTGAAAATGCCAGAAAGCTTTGCAGTTTGTGGCTATTGCAGCCATGTTTTGTTTCCCTCTTTCACTTCATTACTTCCAGCAGCTGACCCCACCACCACACCAGGGCTGCAGGATGTGGTGGGAAAGGGCAGGTGCTGAGCACAGTGTTATGATGCTGGCATAGCTTTTATTGTGTTCTGGAAGAGGTGGAATGGCCAAAAAGGCAGAGCTGTCTGAGAGCAGCTGTCTGTTCAATGGGACAAAAGACCTAGAATAAGGAGAAAATCACAGAATGGCCTAGGATGGAAAGGGCCTTAAAGCCCATTGAGTTCCAGCTCCCCTTCCATGGACAGGATTGCCACCCACCAGCTCAGCCTGCCCAGGGCACCACCCAACCTGGCCTTGAACCCCTCCAAGGGTTGAGGCATCCACAGCCTCTCTAGCCAGCTCAGAGCCTTGCCACCTTCTGAGTAAAGAATTTCTTCCTGACACTTAAGCTAAATCTCCCTTCTTTTAATTTAAAGACATTCTCCCTTGTCCCATTGCTATTAGACCATGTTACTTGCCTGGTATCCTTCATTCAGAAAATGACTGTCAGAGTTCTGCTCTGATTTTGTGCACTTCTGTCACGGCCTTCCCAAAGTTGTCAGTCTCTTGTGGAGCCCTCTGTTCCTGCATCAGCCATGTCTCCCTCAGCTCACTACAAGTGCATTTCCACTTCAGTTTCAAAGTTTACTTCTCCGACTGTGGCTAATCAGCATCACAGTCTGCACATTACCACTGTGAGGGTATTTTACAGAGAAGTAGGAAGTAAAAATGCCAGGTTATGTGAAAATTACCAGTGGGGTCCATGTTTGAAAATGTGGTTGGGTTCAGTCTCTGCTGGCAATGTGCCTTGGGATGGATGGTGGGCATGTGACCTCAACAACACCTGCTGAGAGCAGAGTGGGGAGAGTGCAAGGCCATTGTCTGAATTAGCATGTTCCTCCTCAGAGTCCTATAATTCAAAAATGAACTGGGGCATTATCTTGTTGCTTCTGGGGTTTGGCCTTCTTCCCACCATCACATTTCCTCCCACCTGCACACAGCTACTCTGGGGCATCTCACGATATAGTCCAAAAGACATGATGACAACTTTTCAATCAGCTTTGCCGCTCTTCCACAGATTGTTTATTTCCACATAAAGAGCAAACTTTCTTAAAAACATACGCTGGATGTATCCTTGGCAGTGCAGATTCTATGCAGGATCAAGTGCCTGCCAGCTCATTCCTCTACTCTTGCTCATGGGTACACCTCCTCTCCCATATTACACCATAATTCTCAAGGGAAAAAGAAAAAAGAAAAGGGGAAAAAAAGGTGAGGAGAAAGGCATGGAAGGATGGGGTGTAGGAGCTGGCACAACCTGTGCTTTGAAATAGCTTCTTCATAAAGTCTTCTCCTGCTCCTCCCGTTTTCTGATCCACATACATGAATCTCTGGCAAAGCAAAACCGAAAGGCCAGTGGAGCGCAACAGGATGTTCCCAGCTCTTATGCCCTTGTGACCTCTTCTGCATTCCCTCTCCTCCTGACACAGTGACAGCCAAGGGTACTCTTTCACACATAAACCAAATTTGGATGGACTTCTCCCAGAAGCTACATTTTCCAACATGTTCCATAAAGCCATCCAAAGCTAATTCAAGTTGGATTATTAACCATCTTCCTAGCATTTACAGTATTACTGGTGAAGAAACAAAATTAGGTAGTCTAGACATTCTATCAACAATATTTAGAGTGGGCCCAAGATCCTACTGCACAACATAAACTAGAGGAAAATATCCCCTTTACAAAAAAAATGGACACTGAAAGTCCCTCATTTTCTCTTTAAAAGTGCTGTGAACTCCAAAGTCATAATATTTAGAATATAAAGCTGTAAAATTACAAGATAGTTTTTATAAATACCTCTATTTTTAATGAGATAAATGAACATACTCATGAACACAAATGTCTTTATCTGGGAGAATTCAGTGATTTAAAAAACATTTTAGCATGCAGATTCTGATCAACTTCCAGTGTTTTTTTTCACCAAAACTACTTGCTACATGGCTTACAATTTGTACGGCAACATACTTCCTCTCCTCCATACTTTTCCTCATGCTCCCATCTGTATCTCCAGCTCTAAAGAGGCTAGCTGGCATCCTCCAAGAGCCAGAAGAGGCAATTTCTGGTTATGAAGACCTGAGTAAGGTGCAGGAGGTTGGGACTGTGCCTCCTACCTTGCCCCAGATGGATGCAGTGACCAATACAAATCACACTACACCTCCGTGCTGCAGCTTCCCACCATCATTCAGTGACATTAAATGCCTGCAATGAGACTGAATTTCCAGCTGCTCTATTTCAACAAGAGAGTTCTATTTATAGCTGCACTGCCTAGACAAGAGGTTTGAAACTTTACCAAGTGTCTGTCACACGTGAATAAACTTGAAGACATTTCTTAATTTTTTTTTTCATAGTATTTCACTGAAGAGTATAAAGTAAATATTGAAAATAGTCAATGGCTATTGGAGTTTGAACAGGTGTTAGATGCAAGGCAGACATTGAGCTTGTTTCTGATATACCTACAAAGCCACTGTACCAAGGCAAACTGCAGCCTCTTCTGACCTCACAGCTTTAGTTGTTAAGACTGCACAACGCAGAATGTGAACAGCAGCCACTGACCAGAAGTAAGTTAATGTTCAGGAAAGATACAGGGGACGGCTGCTGTCATGTAAGCCTTGCTGCAAAATGTTTGTCTTCTCCCTCAAGTTACATATAAGTGCAATTTTATTCATAAAAAAGTATTCAAGAAACAAGATTAGAAAAGTCAGCAAAATTCCACTTCTCTGCAACCACCACACAGAAGATTTGAGCCCTGCAGCAGATGTTTGCTCCTCCAGCCATAGCACTGCATAGAACTTGCATTACAGCCTGAACCCCAACCCAGCAACAAAACACCCATGGTCCTGCTACCATCCAAGGAAACCCATGGGAGCAGAGGGGATGATTCTGTGGAAGTTATCTCCGTGTTCATGGCAGCTGTAGGAATGCATGTGCTTCAACAGCAGCAGCCAGTCTGAACAAACGAATCACCAAATGGTTTCAGCTGGAAGGGACCTTAGAGACTATCTGTACTGGCAGGGTTACCACTCACCAGATCAGGTGCCCAAGGCCCCATTCAATCTCTCCTTGAACACCTCCCATGTTGGGGCACTCACAGCTTCTCTGGGCAGCCTCACTGCCCTCCAAGGAAAGGATTCCTTCCTAGGCACAACCCTGTGCTTATGTACAAGTTCACACCAAATAAAGTGCATTTTTTTTCCTGTGGAGAGTAGCTAAGCTTCATGGACAGGCAGTGTTTCCCCTTTATGACACACTGAACAGCCTTAGCAACCCTCAAAGAAAATGCCATGATGAAACAGCTTTGGGTATCACCTCTAGACCAAAAAAAAGGCAATACTGCCAACAAAAAGAGCTTTCATGAGTAAAAGTTATGCCTGAAGTCTCCTTTGTCCTTTGCTGTCCTAAAGACACATAGGATTTCTGACTTATTATGCACCTATTTACTAAAGGAAAGTTCAACTTTCTGGTATTTCTTTTCACACAAGTTGTATCAGAGTTCCACTTATTTTTTTAACGCACACCTAAAGATTTATCCAATTAAAAACCCAGGTGCCCAGCACAAGACTTATGTGGAATTCAGGTCTCATGGCCCTTAAATACCTTTGCCCCATGCACTGGGGCACACACCCTGCCCACACAGAGCACAAAGCCAGATCTGCTGGATGTGGGGTTTCCAGGCATGTGTGAAGCTATGTGTGGTGGTGGTGGAGATCCACCTTTCTCAGGGCCTGATGGAGCAGCCATGCAGTGGGAGCGTGCAGAAGGGTCCCAGCTCCGTGCCCTTTTATCCCACCCACTGCTGCCTCCTTGACAGACAGAGAGCACGACTGTCCTTCCACAGCAGAGCTGAGGAAAGCTGTTGCATGGCTGCATTTAGTGTGCTGGACGTTTGGCCTCTTTTAATGGAGTTCCTGCATGGCAGTGTATACCTTAAAATAACACCTTTACAGTTTAAGGGTAAGTTCAAAGGGTAACACTATAGCAGCGTAACTATGTTTATGGTGTATCCTTATAACCACATGATGTTACATATCAGAGGTGTCTGTGTCTGATGATGCTCCCTGGAGTTACAGTGGGAAGTGATTCAGTCTCATTAGCCAGTTAACAGTCTGTCCAGCTAACGGGGATGAAAACAAAACCAACAACCAAACAGCATCTGTGGCCGTTCTGTGTTACTTTTCGATCATCACACCAGGACACCTTTAACACAGTGTACTGAGAGTGAAAGCGATCAGTAGAAACTTTTGAACAAGTTAGTTAACTGCAAAACTAAGTGAATGAGTGTGTACCTTTAACTCTGAAAATACAAAGCAGCAGTAAAAACAGTGCTAGCAACAGTCAAAGAGTGATCACTCTGTTAATGCATCCTCCAGAATTCTGCATTTCTCATGTGACACTAGGAATTAGTATGTCTATGAGAATTACAAAGTTGTGCTCACTACACATTTTGTGATTGATTTCATAAAACACAGGGATAGGAACTATATCAGTATATATGCTCCGTATATCTATATCTGTATACAGAGGAAATATCTGTACAAACTGCCTTGTGTTACCAGTTTACTCCCTGAGTGCAGCTCAGCACTCCTGCCCACTGCTCTCACACAGCATTTCTGCCACGGTGGTAAAGGTCTTCTCCTAAGAACTGAATGGCTCTGCTCTTGTCCCAGGGTCAAGCCTTCAGCATCCCAACCAGTGTTTCAGCACCAGCCCTGCTGGGATGTCTCTGCCAGAGAGCGGGGCCACAGCTGCTGAGGAACCGCAGTGCTGGGGGACAAGGAGGAGCAGGGGCACTGGGGCACCACAGATGCTGAGGGACCTCAGACCCTCGGATCTCTGTGGTCGCCCACGAGTCACATGCAGAGCGCTGAGGGCCGAGCCATGGCTGCCCTAAGAAGTGTTCCACTGAAACCACAGAATGCCACCACCACCATAGTGGTACAGCACAGTGCTGCTGGTTTGCTGTTAGCCTGCATGGTGTCTTGGGAAATCCAAGTGCTGAAAAGCAGAAGAAGAGATCATTTCACAGGTAACAAATCTCCATCCTGAGCAGAGCACAGTGCGTTCATTCATTCAGGTGCCACTGGAAGGGAAACCTCGGGGTGGGGGGGGTATTTTGTGCACAGTGTTGGTGTTTCAGCTTTGCAGCCATGGGGGCAAGTGACACACATCCACTCAGGAGACTGACACCGGCACCTCTCCTTGCTTCAGGCAACAGTGCTGAGTGGTAACAGCAGTGTACTCCATCCTAAAGTTTTCTCGTCGGGCACAGGGAGCAAAGGAGCTCCCTGAGGATGCGCAGCTTGCTGCTGGATCTGCTCTGATGAAAGCAAATACACACGTGTAATGCAAAACGCTGCAGTGTTAAATCAGTATAAACCAATGGCAATTTTAGGCACTGTTTAATCGTCACACTGAGTGCAAACACACATGGGCAGCTGCACACATGAAAGACAAAATGCAGTTTGTGAACACTGTGAATTTAAAACACCACGGTGCGGAGGGCACATACATGCAAACTCATCCGAGGGCTCGCTCCTTGTGGAGCCGCCTGCAGTCGCCGTTCCTGTCACAGCTGTAGTTTTCAGCTGCCGGTTTCCAGAGACGGTTCTGTGTTCCACTGCGTAAACCGGGCAGATTATCGTCGTACGGCGGCTCCACACCCATTAGCACGCTACTGACGGCGAGTTATCAGCCGGGCCGATGCAGCTCTCCCTAAATCCCCGCGCCGCAGCACCTCCCGAGGGCCGGCAGCCGCCTCGCCGCTCGGCCACGTGCGTGCACAGCGCTCTCTCCTCCCGCCCCTTCCGCAGCAAAAAGCCCCCCGCCGGCCTCGGGCGTCGGAAAATTCGTCCGTTCTCGTCGTCCCAGAGAGCAGCGCTGCCGGGGGAGGCACCCCGCGGGCTCTCAGCGCGGCACCCATCGGAAGCGGTACCCTCCGCCGGCGGTGCGCAGGGTGAAGGCGTTGCCCTGCGGGAAGGCCAACGTGCGGATGCCGCCTTGCTCGCCGAGGGCCGCCCTGAGGCTGCCGCCGCCTTCCAGCTCCGCGCCGCCGGGGCTCCGCGGGACGGCCGCGCGCGCCGTGCGCAGCCCGCGGAAGGCGCCGTGCAGGCGCGGGCGCTTCGCGGCGGGACTGCCCGCCAGGCTGCGCAGAGCCGCGCGGCACTGCGCCGACACCGCGCGCAGCATGCCGCCCACGCCCGCCGCCTCCGCGCCCCCGCAGCTCCCGGCGGGAGGAGGAGGAGCGGGAAGAGGAAGAGTCGCGCCGTCGGGGCGCTGCGGGAGCATCAGCTTCTGCCGGAGGGGAGAGAGAGGCTTCAGCGCACCGCCCCGTGGCCCCGCAGCGCCTCGCCTCGGCACCCTCCGGGCAGCCCGCCCCGCGCTACCGCACGTCCCGCTCCCGCCGGGCGGCAGCACTCACGTCGAGCACTGCGGCCAGCTGCCGGGCCTGGCTCGCCAGCTCCTTCAGCTGCACGTTGCTCTCCCGTAGCGTCGCCAGTTCCTCCTGCCTCTGCGCCAGCGCCTCCTGCAGCTGCGGGCACGAGTGGGCACGGGGCGCTCGGGACAGCCCCAGCGCCTGAGGAACACGGGGACTGGGCAGCGTCCCCAGCGGGATGACAGCCCGCCCCGGGCCCTACCTGGCTGTTTTCCTCCAGGGCATCCCCCAGCGCCTGCCGGTGCCGTTCGGCCGCGACCCGCCAGCACGGCTGCGATGACTCCGGGGGCTGCGGGAACTCCGCACAGGTGCCAAAGGCCACGTCCTCGCCGAGGGACAAGTCGAAGTCAGCGCAGTCGAGCGGCGGGGACGCCCAGGTGGAGGCATCTGGAGAGAAAATCCCGAGGGTGATGGCACAGGGCTGGGGGTGCAGACCCTGACTCACCATCCCCGTTCTGAGCATCCCCCAGTGGCCGTGTCCCTGCTGCGCACCCTGGCCCCACCTGGGTTTCAGTTCTACCCCTAAGGGGACGCGCTGCCGTGTCGACTGTCACGAGCATCCAAACACCCAAGAAAGCAAAAACCGAAGACCGAACGCAGCACCCAGATACTGTGTTACTCCACATCTGGCCAGGCGAGGACGGACATCTACTTGCCAGATATAAAATCATCGACGGCATCTCTGAGCTCCTGGAAATCGAACTCGGGCTCATCCTGCAGGCACGGGCCCTGGGGACGAAGGAAGCACGGTGAAGAGGCGGGGTTTGCCCCGATACGCGCAAAGCTCTCGCATCGCCGGGGCTATGCGGAGCCGGGGGTTACCTGCAGCGGGGCGGCGGGGCCGCTCAGGGCGGCGGGGAGAACGGGGCCGCGGGCTGCAAGGTCCTGCCAGTCTCGGGCGATGTGCGCCGGGGGCGGCGAGAGACGGCGGTGAGAGAGGGCCGGGGCCGGGGCCGGGGGCACAGCGGCTCC